>NW_008612826.1:9826-107906 GCF_000691845.1 Merops nubicus
ACCCAGTCCTCCAGAGGTGGCCTCAGTGGGGCAGAGCAGAGGGGGAGGAGAACCTCCCTCGACCTGCTGGCCACGTTCTTCTTAATGCACCCCAGAAAAAATAAGGAGAGAAGAATGTCTCTGAGAGGTGTGGCAGCTGTTTGAGCTGCAGTGGGACGCAGCAGACGTGTCCCCTCAGGCAGTGTCAGCCTGTCCCTGCTGCAGCCACACCAGGGTGAGCTCAGGCGTGGAGACAAGGGGCTGTGCTCATCCTGCTGGGGTGTGCAGATGCTGGTGTCACCAGCCAGCCTCTGAGCTGCTGTGGAACAGCTGCTCCAGGCTCCTCAGCACTGCTCCGGGCAGGATAAGGGCCTTCCAAGGCAGGCACATGTATCTGAGAGTGTCTGGGAAAATGGTTTCTTTTACCTGCCCCATTTCTGTAGGAATTGCTCTTAGTTTCCATGGCATCAGAGCACTCAAATTCCTGAGTTATCCTGTTTCCCCAGGTAGCACCTGGGAGGGGGGAAAGCCAAGGCTCAGAACAGCTCAGGTTTGGTGACATGCAGGGAGATCGTGGCTCTGCTCCTGAATTAATTTTATCTTTAAAAATATTCATTGCTTTAACTCCACACCTGTAAGATGAACCACATCTTGTATCTCATCTAAATAAGCTGCTGGGTCCATCCTCTTGGCATCCCAAGCTGGAATTACACCCCTGGACATGGGATTATAGTAATCATATGATCACAGCAGACTACACATCAACAGAGACAACAGCTTTGCCCTCAGAAACATCTGCAGAACATCCAGACTGTCTCCTATAGGGATATAATATGGGACTGATTATTCGATTGGAAGTACAGAGCTCATATGTTGAAAGGGTTGTAAAACCTGACCTGAGTTGCTTTTTGGATTATTATTGCAAGTGGATTTAAGCTTGGGGGCTGCTGATCTAAAAACACAAGTTACATAATGAGGAACAAACATCAGCGTGGTGAGGTTTCTTTTATTGCTTCATAATTTGAAACAGAAACTGTTTGTGGTGTCTCCTGGGATAAAGAAAGACCCCAAATGCACAGAATGTCTGCTCCAGACGCTTTGAGAGGAATATGCTGGATTTGGTGAAAAAGAAGGAACAGACTCCAAGGCCTGAAGTTTGTTGATTTCTCTGCTGCTGTTATTTCCAGTTAAAGTGTCATCTCACTTGAATTTTCTCTCAAAACTTTTTCAGGCAGATTTGGGAATGTGTGAAGCTCAGTCCTGTCAGGATGTGTCTTGCACAGTGTGTTCCACGCAAGGTGGCACAGCCCAGCAGCCTGAGCACATGTCTCACAGCTTTCCCTGAGGCAGCTGCTGCAAATGGGTACCTTTAATTGATTTTCCTTTTTCTATTTATTTTATTTTTTCCTGAAAAAGAGCCCATCAGCAAACCCAAGCAACCCCAAACTCAGCACACCAGCACGTGCTTCTCCAGATGCTCCCAGTTCTTCTCTGACCACAACTGGCTGGGTGCTGTGATGGAGTTGGGTTGAAATGATCTCACATCTTTAAAGGAAGAACAGGGATTCCCATTTCCCATGACACAGACATATACAGGGAGGTTCATTTGGCCTAATTTAGTGTCTAAAAATTGGACTGCCAAATGTTAACCTGTTTGGCTCCCTCTGAAGTCAGTGGAGCTCCTCTAAAGAGAGGTTCAGCTCCTTGTGGTGGCCTCCTAAAACAGTGCAGATGACTCCCCACCTGGAGGTGCCTGCTGGTCTCTGCAGGCTATCCAGGGAGTTTAAGGTGACATTTAAAGCCTAAAGCTAGGTCAGAGGAGTCTCACTTTCAGGGTTTCTTAGTTATAGGGTTTAACACAAGAATCCTTCATTTTCCAGCCTCTGTTGTCTCAGAGACCTGAAGGAATGGGAAGGAGGAGCAGGGAGCTGGCAGTTATTCTCATCTCCTTGCCAGTGTCCTGAGAAACATCCAGATCAGGGAGCAAAATATGTCTCTAAAGAAGATCCTGGAGCTGATGAGATGATTGTTGGCTCTTCTGATGATTATAGTGAAATCTAGTGCCAGTGTGTCCACCGTGTGATGTACCAAACGTGGACAGATGCAGGAGAGCTGGGAGGATGTGGAGCACTGGTCTCCTGGAGGACTTTTCCTTGGCAGAGATGCAGGGAGTATAAAGCTCACTGGGACCAGCCTGGAAGATATTTCTGGAGAATCAAGCTCACAAGTGCCTAGAATAAAAGCCTGGTGAAGACTCAGTGAAGCTCAGTGAACATAAAGATCTTTTCCATGGGTCTAACCAGTGAAAGACTATTCAGACAGATAAACGGCCTGTGCAGCAGAAGGCAGGATGGATAAATAAAGGGTACAGCAGGAGAGGAGGTGTAGCACTGTTGGACAAGGTCATCAGAGCAAAACTCATTAAAAAATCTCACCAAATGACCTGAAAACAGCCCCCACAAAGACATGGAAGACCTTGGTGAGCTGCTTTCCATCAGAGGGAAAGGCAGTGAGACCTGGGGGCAGTGGAGACTCGGATGCCACAGCTGGAAGCAGTCCCCTGAAGGAGGAACTCCTCTTGGAGCACTAGGACCAGTTCTGCAAGTGAGGAGAAGTGTTCAGTACCTGTGAGTCACACCAGGACAGCAGCAAGGACTCCGGGTGCAGCCTGATTTGCAGGTCTAGCAGGGAACTTTCACTTCAGTGATGTGGATTTCTCTGCTGCTCACCAGCACCCAGAGGCTGTAATGTGTCAAACTAGGAGGTGTTTGTAGATGGGAGATAACAACTGCTGAAAAATTAAACTGAGAGTCCTTAGAAAGCGTTAGGGGAGGTGCAGAAACAGATCAGCTGTAACTGCAGCACCTGGGAGGAGGAGTGTGAACTTGGGGAATGCAGGGGGGGATAACATCTTGCTGTTTCACCCAGTAACAGGTCCTAGAGGTAAATTGTCACCCGGCCAGGGGGAAGGAACCAGCCCTTGGAGACATAAGAAAGTATGTGGGCAGGTTTCAAGAGGCACTTATGGTCTTGCCAGTCCTTTTATCCGTGTTTCCAATGCGTGTCTGAACAGTTACCTGCCCAGGGCCAGTGATACCTTCATTTAACCCTTTGGGTTTGACTCAGGTGCTTGGATCATACCTGTCAGTTCAGGTGGAGGGAATGGGGCGTTGGGGAAGCTCAATGCTTGGCCCAGCACTGCTGAGTTTCTCCATCCTGGTCGAGCTGGGTCGGTACAAGAGGAAACTCTTCTCCACACACAAGCAAAGAGATGCCAAAGGATGACCATGGTTTCTCTGGAGTGGCTGGACAACCAGCAGAAGACTCTTTTTCAATGTTCCAGCTCCCCCTTGCCCAGGTGACCGAGGTGCAGCTTGGAGATGGGTGGCCTGGGATGCTGTGGTCGGCGTGTGGTCCAGGATGTGCTGTGTCCCTCTGGAGACCAAACACGTGCTGCAGACACAAGGCCACGACTTTGGGTGTGGAGGCTGCGTGAGGTTACAGGGTTTGTGGGTACAACTCAGGCCACGAGGCAAACGTGTGGCCTGCACCAGGGCTGTGACAAGGACTGAGGGGTCAATGGGGAGTGTGAGTGGCTGGAGCTCCTTCAGGAAGCTGGGATTTGGAGTGCTGTATGCAGTCACAACCCAGACCTGCCCACTCTGCTGAAGACACCTCCAGATCCTCCCCCCTGCAACGCTGAATTCCTGCCCATCCAAAGGGAACAGGCACAACAGACTGAGACAGGGTCATTTACCTTTTTTTCTTCCCCTCAAATGGCAGCAGAAAGACAAACTTGTTCTTTCAATCTTTCCAGGCAGCTCAAATCAGGCTGTTACAGCAATTTCAAGACAACCATCCTCCCAAGTGATTCCCAGCCTCTCAGTCTTGGCCAAAAGGGCCACACCAGCAGTGGCTGAGGGAGCTGGCAGGGAGGCTTCTGCATGCACAAACTGCTGGTGAGCAGCAAAGCTAAAGGCACTTTTTAATGTCTGTTAGACCCTCAACTCAACAAGGAGACACTCCTTTGGCACAGAACAAACGTGACACCTGCACGTGTGGCACGTCAGCTCCATGCTGCACCCAGGCACACGACGTGCCGGCTTTGGGGCATCCTGCCCCTGACCAGAGAAGAGGACACCAGCCTCAGCTGCCATGGCAAGTCCTGCTGGAGCTGAGGAGGTGGACGCCCATGATGTCCCAGCTCGGGAGGTGGAGTTCCAACCTGCTGGAGTGTTGGGAGATGGATGTAATAAAAGTGAGTGTTGTTTGCAGAGCGTGGATTTGGAAAGGAGACCTTGGAAAAGCTGGAGCCAAGACTGTCAGGAGAGCAGTGGTTTCCTTTCCCTTTTTCTATCCATCACACCTGCCAAACACTAAAGGCGAAATCTCAGGAGAAATCTCACGTTCACTCATGGAAAAAGAAGGGGTTTGGGTTTTTAAGGGTTCTCCACTCACCACCAGAGTAAACAAGGCAACGAGAGGACTTGTACTCTCCAGATGTGTGACATGTGCTGCTCTGCACCTCCACTCTGGCCACGCTGGAGCTTGCTGGCTGAAGGAAAGCTCAGGCTTGTGCTGTGCTGGTGGGTAGGTGCTTGGGGAGGCAGCTCTGAGCTCTGGGGTGGTTTGTCAATGGGTCCTGCCTGTCCTGCCTCGTGTGGTCCATGGGAAGGGCAGATAAACAGTGACTCCTTGTGCCTGTGCCTCTGAGCATGCTCCAGCCAGTTCCCCTTTTCACACCCATCAGATCAGATGGCCTCAGCCCGTGCCCTGCTCCAGCATGTCATCCTTGGGGAAGAGGTTTTCTCTTGCCCTCCTCCCCCCATCCTTTGAGTCTCGTGTCTGCAGGGCCCCTAAGTCCATCAGGATGGAGCATTCCTCACTCTGTGCACACAGGATCCATCAGGACAAAGCTCCCAGCCTTGCTGGGGGCTCTGGATGCTCCTGTAATTAAAGCAGCTCTGAAGAAAGCCACGGAGTGGAGTGTGTTCATGCCATGGTACAACAATCCTTTGGGAGTAGTGAGGGAGCAGAAAAAATCATCAATCTATGAAGTCTTCTTTGCCCTTCCCTGCCAGAAGTTGGATTTGGGCCAGGCATTGGTCTTTGGAGCACACAGCTCCTCTGTCTGACAGAGATTGATCAGCTCTGGAGCCAATGACCCCACAGAGTCCAGTCCTTGCTCCTCACAGACTCCAGTTTGAGACTGGATATTTTTCTGGTCAAGATGCTGTAGTCAAACAGAGGCAACTGGGTGAAATTTTATATCTTCTGTTTTCTGCCTGAGGCCAGATGAGATGAGCCAATGGTCCTCTCTGGCCCTGAAGTTTACACCTCCAGGGTGGTACCATGCACAGCATCCAACCTTGAGGGCCACAGTGGGTGGAGATCCAGACACCAGCTGTGCAGCGTTGTGGCCAGAGAGAGCCTCTTTGAACACAATCATCATCATGCTTCTGGAGGAGAAGCTGCCCTTGCCTTGGTGTATAACCCAAGAGAGAAACATCGGTCATCGTCTTGGGCAGCCCCTTCTCCATCAGCAGCCTTTGTCCCTGGTTTCCACAGACAATGAATTTCAAATGTTGGATCCGTGCTGTGTGCAGAATTATTCCCTGATACTGCCAGAGGTGAGGAGAGGGGGAGCTGGGAAACAACCTTCAGAAAAGATCCCTTTGCACTGTGTGTTGAACCACGCAAGCTGGGCCCTGGGGATGGCCACACAGAGCCCCTCTGCTCTCCAGACCCTGCTGACAGGATCTAGCTCTGTAAACCCACATAAAACCTACAGAAATAGTTGGTTTTGTGGGGTAGGTGTGGGTCAGGCTCTGCATCAGCAGAAATCAGTCCTTAACCTCTGCAACTGCCTCCTGTCCTGACTCCTGATAGCCTCCCTGGGGTAACCTCACTGGCACCTCTCTCCCCTGGAGCTCTTCTTGCTGAGGAGCAGAAGTGGCCCAAAAAAGTCACCAAGTGGTCTTGTCACCAGGTCCCTGCCTCTGCCATAGGTTGGACCATACCCTGGGCTCTTGCAACCTCATGAGTGAAAGCAAGAAACGAGCCCTTGGATTTTGCAAATATGAATTTAACAGAAATACGCCTTTTCTTCACATGTTTATTTTCATGACCTGATGGGTCAAGTGGTCTGAAAGTACAGAGATGTTTTCTCAGTAGGCTTCGATTTGAAGCAATCCAAGAATGCTGGGAATCTTCCACGGAGTCGGGTTGGATGGATGGGTCCCAGGCTAACAACGCAGGATGCGGCCGAAGGTCTGCGTGAAACATCCACCCTCCACATCTGTTTGGGTTTAATCGGAGATTTATTGTGAACAAAGGCAGCTCTTGGAAGAGTTACTCTCCTCTGACATGCCTGCCTGGCCTGTTGGACCAGATGGACAGAAATAGTTTCACATATTAGTCAAATTCTGGATGGCTACTCACCATAAACTACAGGCAGGCATGAGCAGAATGGACGTTATATGGTCACTGATTTATAGACAACCACAGAAAATAAATTCTAGCCTTGTATGGGGATGTTAGCCACTTCAATTTCAGTCTTGAGATCCAAGCCAAGAGGCTGAGACTCCAGATTTTCATAGCCCCAAAGCCAGTAGCAGTAAAAGTTTATCTTATCCCTGGTGAGTTTGTGCTGCACGTTGAATTGGAAAACTGATCTGAGGAGGAGAAGAGCAGATTAAATTGTTACACTGGAAACCAGGGGATATATTTCCTCGGCTGCAGTTCCAGGGCTTTGCTTCTTACTACCTGCTTTTGAACGATAAATATTTAACGAGGGAAATTTATCCTCCTGCACTCGTAATTAAGGGGAGATAAATTGCATTCCTAATTATTCCTAACAAAAGGAAAAGCAATTTTCTCCAGGATCGGTGAAGAATTCCCACATCTCCTCGCGTGAAATAAGAGCGTGTAATGAATTAGGTGAGGTGCTGATCTCAACTGAAAGAGGACATTTAGATGGAAAATTCAAGGCAGTGCTCATCTCTACTGGATAATCTTACCCAGGGACACTGGATTAACTGGATTTCTGGCCCCCATCACTGACTTACTATGGGAAAATCCCTATCTCTGGGCCTCAGTTTCCCATTTCTACTGTGAGGATACTATTGGCCAGAGCTCACGAGGACTTTGTTACTGGAACACTTTTTTTTTTAATGCCAAGATATGAATTGCAACATCTCGTGGAAAAATACTTTTAGAGCGTATTTGTTGTTGGAAAACATTAATATTTGAGTTTGGAATTTTCAAATATTGCTTCATATTTTATGAGATTTTTTTTTCCCGTACTTATTTTTATTACTTTAAAAAGGTTTTTTTTTTTCCTGAACACACCCCAACTGTTAACAAAGTGGTTTACCACCATGAGAGCAAACAAGGTGAAATGCAGATGAGCAGCGTGCAGTCACAGAACCACAGAAGTGGCCTCCAGCCTCTCTCCTGACGTGGTGCTCCAGTGGTGCTGCCCCTAACAAGAGTGGAAATGCTGCATGTTGATATCCTCCACTGCCCTCAGACAATGAGATAGGCCTTGGACCTTCCCTGGTCCTGGAAAGCATTATCTGGAATCACATTAATTGGGGAAGCCCATCCAGTTTTCCACTAAGTGATCTCATGGAGCTACAGCCCCTCCTGCCCACATCTGCTGTGTGATGCCTGCCCTGTTGTCTCCCCGTGATGCTGGAGCAGCCCCTGCAACCCCTGCTCTGTTCATACCCTTCAGAGTGGGTGGAGTTCCCTGTCCATCCCCTGCTCCTTCCCCAGTTTCAGATCCCTTTGGCTTTACCTATATCTTTAGCTCTGCTCCCAGTTTCCATGTTCCTGCCTACGCTCATCCCTGGCTCTTGTCTCCCCTGAATCTGACTCAGAAAATCTTTGCCTGCAGGACCTCCAGCTGATGGATCCTTGAGGGCAGGGAGAAGCCACAGCTTTGCTGTCAGCTGCAACTTCTGCAAGTGCCTCTGGAGCAGAGAGGTGCAAGCACAGAGGGTCCTGCTCACACATGGATCAGCCTTGGCTCCACGTGGAGCTGCAGTTGGAGCCATAGGGGCTGTATAATGTACAGCCAAAGCCTGAAGTTAAACACAAGCCAATGTCAGCATGGGCTGCTGGCAGCCTGCTTCACACAATCCCAGCATGGTGGGGTTTGGAAGGGACCTCTGGCGATCATCTCATCCAACCCCCCTGCTCCAGCAGCTCACCCACAGCAGGGTGCCCAGGGTCACAGCCAGGCAGGTTTGGGATCTCTCCAGAGCAGGAGACTCCACAGCCTCCCTGGGCAGCTGCTCCAGGCTCGGCCACCCTCACACCAAAGAAGTTTCTCCCCCTGCTCAGGTGGCTCCTCCTGGGTTCCAGTTGGTGCCCGTTGCCCCTTGTCCTGTCCCTGGGCACCACTGAGCAGAGTCTGGCCCCAGCCTCTTGCCCCCTGGGGGCCCTTTAGCTCTTGCTCAGCATTGATCAGATCCCCTCTGAGGCTTCTCTTCTGCCGCTGGACACCCCCAGGGCTCTCAGCGTGCCCTGGCACAGAGATGCTCCAGCCCCTCAGCATCTCCAGAGCCTCCCCTGGACTCTCTCCAGTAGCTCCTTGTCTCTCTGGAACTGGGGAGCCCAGCACTGGACCCAGTTCTCCAGAAGTGGCCTCACTGGGGCAGAGTAAAGTGGGAGGAGAACTTCCTTGATCTGCTGGCTATATTCTTCTCAATGCTCCCCAGGAGACCATTGGTTTTCTTAGCTATAAAGGCACGTTGCTGGCTCATGGGCAACTTGCTGTCCATGAGGACTCCCAGGTCCTTCTCCACAGAGCTGCTTTGCAGCAGGTTAAGCCCTTCCCTGTACTTGTCCCTGGGGTTGTTCTTCTCCAGGTGCACAATGCTGTACTTGCCCTTGTTGAACCTCATGAAGTTCCTCTCCACCCAAATCTCCAACCTGTCCAGGTCTCTCTGAAGGGCTGCCAGGTCTGGTGTGCCAGCCACTGGTCCCAGTTTTGTGTCACCCACCCTCCAAACCCGGGCAGCACGTGTGTGCCCCTTCCTCACAGGGCTCTGGTCATGCACCACCATGCAGCAAGCCAGCTCAGGGCCCTGACCCCGTGGAGGACTCATCCCAGCCCCACAATGGCTGAGCCCAGCATGGTGAGGGTGAGCAGAGCATTGTGGCAGCAGGAGCTGGGGGCACGGCGTGCTCAGGGAGGTGGCAGGGACACCTGGCACAGAGAAAAGATCTCCCTCTGCCAGCAGCATCCAACCCCTCAGCTGATTAAACATGCACCGAGCTGCTTTGCTGGACCAAGCTCTTGTAGCAAATATTTTTGGCATCCATTTACAACCTGGATTTTCTAGGTGGTAACAAATGTCACAGACTTCACCCAGAAATCACCCTGCAAAGCCCCGTTGTGAAGCACTGGGGGTGGGGGCACAACTTTTTGACCAAAGTTTGGCCAGAATTAGCAGGTGGGGGAAAAAAAATATATATTTTTTTTCCTTTAACTTTGTTCTTAGAAAATGCTGAATTGTTTCAGCTGAAGTTCACTCCCTCCCCTCCCCTTGCCCCTTAGAAAGAAAATCAGCCTGAGGTGGATGCTCCATTACAGAAAATTTCAGCACAAATGATTTAAATTAAAATTATAACTCCAAGCAGAGTCTTAGGAGGGGAGTTTCAGACAACCTTAATAGGCAGCGATGCTATAGATGGGGCCAGTGAATCACTCCTTTTTACTGGGTAATATTAATAGTCCTCTTTGCACAATTATATCCAGAAACAGCAATTAAAGTAAAAATCATAAAGGGTATAAGCTCTGGGCCAGATCCTCAGCCAGCACTAATTGGTACAGCACAGAGAAAGCAACACATTGAAGCAGATTTCCACCAGTTTGGGGCTGCTCCAAGGAATTAGTGATTTCCTGCCACCCTCCTCTGCATTTATCTTTTTTCTTCTCTTGAAGAGCCAAGGGCACAATTACTTTAACCCTAACCACAGAGTCCTCTTCCCCCACCGAAAATGAAAAATAAAGCAGCCCTGGGATAATTGTTGATTTCTTCCAGTTTGGTAGTTTTGTTTTTTTTTTTTCTTTTTAATAACACATTGGTGTTTTTTTTAATAATTGTAAGAGTTACAATTACACACATCCTCCAGGACCTTTTCTCTCCCTTGTCTCATTTGCTGAAGAAAAAGAAGGAAATATTGGACAGTTTAAAAATGAGATTTTTGTTTCAGTTAAAGAACAGGAAGAATGTCCTGGCTGTGATCTGTTGGCTCTGGGAAGCAAAGGGCTTCACTCACCTCATGGGTAGAGAGACAGGATTAGGGCAGGTGAGAAGTGTTCCATCAAGAATGCACAACCAGGAAGAAGAGCAGAAAAAAAAAAACCAAATAGAGTTGTTTTTCCTCTTGTGTTGCTTTCTTTGGGTCCAAAATCTACATCTGTATTTAAACCATTACCAGCAGGCGAACGATTTGGGAATTTCTTATGAAGATGTTTTTCTTGGTTTGTGCCTTTCTTAGCAGGTGTTAGATGACAACGTCACATCCTCAGCAAACTTCTGTGGCAGTCTTGGCAACTGGGAGGCTAAATGGCCTCTAAAATGCCTTAAGAAAGTGATATTTTTCCATCAAAATTGGATTACATAAAAATAAGCCTTTTTTTTTGTTTGTTTGTTTCCTCTTCTAAAGAAGAATACAAACAAGAACTGGGGAAATGAGGATGAGGAGAGAAATCTTAAAATGTATATCTTGAAGTTGACATCTGGATTTGGAGATGCCTGGATCCATTTATCTGTAGACACCCAAGGAAAGTCACAGTTTTGGCCAACACACAAAGACTTGGCCTGTGGTCTGCTTTGCTTCATCTCAGAGCTGGGTAAACTGGGCAGAGGAGACAGAGGAGATGCTGAAATGCCTGGTGGGGTGTGCACACGTGCAGTGCCTTGGAGCTAGTGAGCCATCAAAGAGCTGCAGCAGAGCTCATCCCATCCCCGTCTTGCAGACACCTCCAAGGGCTGACACACCTCTGAGCCCCCTCCAACACTGCCAGATAATAATATCTGACTTCCATGTCATTCTATCAATCTTTCATTAATCTTTCTTGCTCAAGGAGTTGTGGAAAGCCTGGTAGACCCATCTATGAGGGGAGAAGAACCCCCTGAGGCTCATGTGCTTTTTTGAACTGAGAAACTCACAGGGGGACATCGTCTGTCAGGGAGAGGTGGAGGACCTGCAGCTCTGTGTCCTTGTGGGATGGGTCTGGCTTGATGCCCCAGCCCAAATTAAACCCCTGCCTTCATTCTGCAGGCTGGGAGGGTGAGGAGATGCAGGAGCCAGAGGTTCTCACAGGGATGGAGCTGGGGGAAAACAGACGTGGAGCAGAAGGAAAGATGTGCTCTGGTGTCACCATCGCCTGGGGCATTTCCTGGTGCCTGTCAGCAAGAGGCACTTCAGGTCTGCTGTGTAAAAGGCTGCTCCTTGCCAAGGGTCCTGCCTCCTCCCTGTTACAGTGAGGGTGAGGATGGCCCCTTTTCAGCCTGTCACCTAAGGACAAGAAGCTCTTGCTCTCTGGCCATCTGCCCTCTGCTAGCCCCTCTGCAGCTTGGGACTCCAGGGAGCCAGTGAAGACCAAGGGTTTTAACCTCTTGAAAACCTCTTGAGAAATCAATGGAGGAGGAAAGAAACCCTTGTGAACATCCTCAAGGAGGGAATAAGAGCAAGAGACACTCACCTCTACTAACCCATCCCTGATTCCCCTGGTGATGGTTACACCATCAACCCACAGAGCCACAGCCTTGGACCCTCCACGTCCTGTGCTTGTCCTGTCCCCATGCACAGTCACCTTGGCCATTCCTAGCTGCAAATTCATGCTGGCCAATGAGTGCAAGGGTGGAAGCAGAGCCCTGCAGGTCAATGGTCCAGCCTGACTCACTGGGATGACCCACAGTCACTGTTGGAGAGATCTACAGCAGCATATGGAGACCAAGCACCACCTCCAGCCAGCACAATTCATGTCTTTGATCTTGTTTCCCTCCATCCTCACTGGAGGCACAGCTGGAAGGAAATGCCAAAGAGAGGGATGGGCTCCTTGGCTTTTATTTCCTTCTAGAAATGATTAAATATAAACTGAGACAAGGTTTTCCCCTGTGCTACACAAACCCTCAGCACAGAGACTGGCTGTGGAGCTCATCTGCAGAGAGGGGTGGCTTTAATGGGATGGTGCAAGGAGAACAACAAACCTTGCTGCCTTCTGCTTGGAGAAAGAGGTAAAACCAATGCAAGGTTCAAATGAGACAGAGAAAAGACTCAACCTCAGGTTTTCCAGCCCTGCTGAGTTTGTTTTCCCCACAGGGGAATGGGAACAGCTCAAGTCAGGCCGTCAAGTCAACTGGCAAGTCAACAGTCAAGTCAAGTCATCGTTTAGGATGAAGAATGCCCTGGTTTGGGAAGGGGCCACATCTCCTAGCCACAGCTGGGGAGGGCAGCAGGGCTCTGCCCCCTGGCAGGATTTCTGCACGTGTTTAGCATGGACAACGCTGCTGCAGGGCTGCAAGGGAGCAGTGCCAGGCTCTGAATGTCCACAGTGAGCCAGGCACCATCCCCTCCTTTTCATCACAGCTCATAATCCCCTCGTGAAATACAATGCTTGGCTCTCCTGCTGACTTTCTTACAGCCCTCTACGGAGCATCCAAGTATTTAACCCGAGAGTAAATCCACATCAGGAGAGAAGTTATGAAAATTATCTTCCTCTTGCCGTTTTGAGGCAGAAAGAAGCAAAAAAAAATCCAATTTTTAATGCTGAAAATTCAGAAGTAATGAGCGAGGCACCCTCCCCCTGCTCCTTAAATATAGTGGGATCGAGTTAAAAGTCAAGATCTTTGTTGCTGTTAAAAATAGCTAATGAAGTGACAGTGTTTGCTCAGGGGCTGGCTCTCTGTGTGAGCGTGCTGCCAGCCACCTCCCAGCCCCAGATCCTCAGGAAGCTCAGAAGTGACCCTGACAACAGCAGCAACCAAGTTTTGCAAGCACAGTTTGGGAGCAAACAGTGATTATGCAAGAAAACATGGCAAACCCAACCATCTGTTTTGTTTTCTCCTTTTGTTTGCCCGTTGGGTTTTGAGACTGTGGAGCTCAGGTTTTCCACATTTTCTCCAAAACAAATAATTGGCTTTTCCAATGGAGCTTGAGATTATCACATAATCACCTGCCTCCTAGAGGTGAGGCTAGGAGGCAATGGCACAATCCCCAGCACAGCCAGAAAACCCAGTGGTGCTCAGAAATGAGGTGTCTCTGGACACACAGAGAAGGAAAACTCCAACCTCCCCATTTCTAGACATGTGTGAGAACCAATGAACCTTTCCCCTCTCTCCTAAGACATGCAGTTGTGGAAACTTGCCATATAGCCTCGTAATTAATGTGTTGGATCCAGAGAAACACACAAAAAAAGCCCCTGGAAAAGAAAATAAAAGAAAATAATTGTTTTCCCTTTGCATGCCAAAACATATGCCTTTTGTTACACCTCTGGCTTGTGCATCTCCCCTGTGCTGCAGAAGGGGAAACAAGCTCCACTGGTTTTGTTGCTGTGCCTTGGTCCTGCTCCTGTTCCTGTTTGAGGAGCCAGCCCCACACAGGTAATGCTGGCTTGGGAAGCATCCTGTGTGCCTGAAAGCCACGGGGTGACAGAGAGGGGGAAAAACCAGCCCTGCTGTCCACTGGTGGTGAACTCTCCTTCCTGGGGGCTGCCAGCAGTTTTGGGTGCTGTTTGCCTTCATGTGTTTTCTCCTTTCATCTTGGAGCAGCAGACAGCATGGGCTGCTGCAGGGTGAGGGGCTGCCTGTTATCAGGCACAGCTGCTGGGAGCTTCCTCTGCTTCTGTTGTGGTTTGAGGCTTGGAATGGGGTCGTGACCTTCCAGCAACTGGGAGGACCCCGGGTGGGGGGGAACCATTGTATTCCCTCCCCTTCCCACACACACTCTGATAAGAGGCAGGGAGTGGTTTCTTGTTTCACTCCTGCCTTGGAGCTCAGAGAGGAAAGTTCTCCTTTCACTCCGTGGGACCCTGGAACCATTTCTGAGGGTTTTGTATATTTTATCTTTTGTATTATTCCCCTGATCTTTATATATATTATTTTCCTTACCTCCCTTTTTCGTTTTCTGTTCCTTGTTGAACAATATACTTCATTTTTTTTAAAAAGTGTCTCTCTCTCTCTCTCGAGGGGGTGGGGGAGAGGCGAGTACATAGTTCTGTTCCGTGTGGGTCCTGCCCTGAACCCCTTTTTACACGGAACCAGGACAGCTTCATTTTCTTATCAATCATATTTAAAGCCCAGCAGATCATCCTGCACGCAGAGGGTGGGTGCATGACACTTGGGAGTGGGAAAAGAGGCTGCACGAAGAAACCAGCAGCCTGGGGCAGCTTTTTAGAGGTTTCCCCATTAGAATGAGCTTTGGGTGTTGTCAGATTGGGGAGGGTTTTCCCACAGGGGGCCACACAGGGTGGTCAGAAGGAGCTTTTTTGACACAGGGCTGCTGGGGAGACTTCAGCTGTCTTGGAGAAGGGAGGGGAACAGGAGCTTGGCAGTGAGGAAGCCAGGTGGGACCTCTGAAACCAGACCAGCATTGGGGTGGGAGGACAGATGGCAGCTGCCCTGGGGGTGGAGAGCTCAACCACACTGTCCAAGTCCTGCAAAGGCAGCAGGAGGAACAGACTGGCTTTTCTCTTCCTTTCCTCTTAGCACTCCAGGGGCCACCTCGGTCCCTCTCTCCAGCCCCCTGTTCCTGGGGCTGTGGAGAAGGCTCTTCAGGAGGCATCTCCATCTCTATCTTGGCAGATCCCACCCTGCTCAACAGCAGGTGGGGTGCTTGCTGCAGGCATCCCTCCAGCTCTCTGCCCAAAGGTGATTTTAATCCATCCCCACACCTAGAAACACCCTGCAGAAAGGCAGGGAGACGACGAATGCCCAGAAATGGGAATTTTCTTAGATTCTCACAATATTTCCTTAGATTCAGTCTCCCAGGCAGGTCTTCAGTGTTCCAGGGCCTAATCCTTCACCCAGCCATTTCTGTTTTGAGTCTAATAAAGCTCATTGAACAGGGTTGTGTTCCCCAGAGGGTAAATCTGCTCAGAGGGGAGGGGTAGCACGACTGCTCAGCCCTTTCCCTTCTGCATCTGTCAGTCAGCTGAGCAGAACCTCACCAACTGTGAAGGTCCTGAGAGGTCCTTAGGAATCAGCAGGGAGGCAGAGGAGAGAGGCTCGAGCTGATGCTGCCACGGGGGGTGGATGCAGCAGGGCTGGGGCTGTGACACGTCTCTCTTGGCAGCAGGCAGCTGATCAAGCAGCTCCTCTTATCTCCAGAGGAAAGGAGGGTGAATAATTTACACTGCAGCTCCTTCTCATGAGCAGCCACCACCCTCCCTGCTCTGCAGCATCCTTCCCAGGCCAAGGCTGCACTTCCCACCGTGCCCAAAGTGACCCCAGGGCTGTGGGGATGGACAAGTCCTGGCACACAGAGCTGGTCCTGAGCTAAAGGGCTGTGGCCAAGTCTACCCTGAGGAAGCATTTTACTGGCTGTGGTCCTGCCTGTGGGTGTGAGGGGGAGAGGGGTCACTGCAGATGCAGGTGATGGTCACAGAGGGTTAAGTTAGTGATGCTTTAGCTTTAAACCTGAACTAAACCTCTTCAGGTTGCTTCTGGCAGCCTCTGAGACAGGGGTGGTGGGAAATCCCAGAGAAGGGCAACGAAGCTGGGGCGGGGTCTGGGGAGCAGGGGCTGTGAGGAGCAGCTGAGGGACGTGGGGGGGTTTGGTCTGGAGAAGAGGAGGATGGATGGAGGAGACCTTCTGGGTTTCTACAACTCCCTGACAGGAGGCTGGAGTGAGGTGGGGGTTGGGCTCTTCTCCCAAGGAACCAGCGACAGGACAAGAGGCAATGGGCTGGGAAAAAAAACCAACAACTCTGTGAGCTTTGCTCACACTCTGCCACCCCCTAGGAGCTGTGGCAGCCCAAAGACATCTGTCAGAGCACAGCAATCCACTCCAGTCTGAGTTCTTGGACCAGTTCCCAACGTCCCTTGCAGGGGGAAACCACCATTTTGGTGCATTTACAGCCCTGAGAGTTCATGGTGGTGGTGAGGAGGTGGAGGCAGCAGAACTCATGTCCAGCTGGGTCCTTCTGGTGGACCAGTTCCAGGGCTTGGTAGAACCAGTGCCAATGCTCCCATGGCCCGTGTGATGCTCAGAGGTGTGGGGAAACACCAAGGGACAGCAGGGACAACTTGGACAACAGGTTGTCACCTTCCATGTTTCATAGTGCAACAACAAGGGATGAAAAGCAGTTGGAAAGGCTACTCCAGTTATCCCCCCAATAATTACAACATAGAATTTACTCCTTCTTCCAGCGAGCCTCATGCAGAGAATTAAACACAAGATTAATGAGGTGCCTAATGGTTTGTGTAGCCCCACTCAGAAATAAAGCAACTGTTTTCTGCTCGTGTGATGGGGTGTCTGAGAGCAGCCAGTTCCTCTCCAGCTGATGTGCACTGCTACCAGTGACAACTGCAGATGGATGGTCCTGCTGCTGGCCAAGCTGCTGGGGGAAGCAGTGAGGCAGAGCTGGAAGAAATGCTCTGAGCTCAGAGTCAGGGGGTTGGGAACAAAAGCTTGGAGAAGGAGCCGTGCCCAGCGCTGGGCTGCAGCCAGGCTGGCTGGGCATTGCTCCCTCAGCAAGGTTACTCTGATCCAGCCCTGATGCCACAAAGCTGCTGCTGACCCAATGCACTTTGTCCCCCGGGGGTGGAGCAGCACAGCCCCTGTGCAGGTCTGCCTGGTGAACAACAGACTCCAGTTGTGGAACTGGTGTCCAGCTGGACGGGTTATCTCTCACTCTCCCTCACTTATGATTTTTGTTTTGAAGGACCACCCAGTTAAAGCAGTCCCTCCCAAAGCACTTGGCCTCTGTGTCAAAACCACACGTTCTCCCCAGGCCTCCAAACGTGGGTTCTCTGTGCTGGCTCCAGACACTGGTGCTTCCTCCCAGTAAGGGCTGGGAGGGTGAGCACTGGAGGTGTCCTGCCACGGCTGGGACCACGCGAGGCAAGGCAGGAGTTAGAAATGCTGTCACCTCCCCTTTCCAGAAATTCTCAAGGTCGTTTTTGCTGGTATTCTGCAGGGTGCTTTGGTCTGTGTAGGCAACCAGCGTGGTGTCAGCCCTGCCTGCTGGGGCATGCAGTGTGACATGTTCTTCCCCTGCAGCTCCTGCTGCCCTTCCCACATCAGGACATGTGGTAGGGCTGGGGCTCAGCAGGTGCCTGGTCCCTGCTCCTCTTCTCAGGCTCTATAAATCTGTTCACAGAGCTCGGGGATCCCTGTTGGGGGTCTGGTGTTCATGGGCATCACTGTGGCACCTAGTGGAGTTCACCCACCAACCTTTCTGAAGGGGAACTGGGAGCTGAAAGATTTCCATCCAAAAATAGGACGTTTTTCCATCTAATCATAGTGTTGGAGAGACACCAGGAGGTGGCATCAGCTGTCCCCTGCCAAATCATACCACCCCATGTCCCGCACTGGTGAGCACCAGGCTGGCTGGGCCCCCCCAGCCACAGGTAAGACCCCAAACCTCCTCCACTGCCAAAACAACGACTTCCCTCCTCTCCCATCAGGGCGTTCTTCCTAAATTACTCTAAGTTACCCTCCCCTGGTACCCAGGGACTTGGAGAACAGTTTATTCCCTTCTCCCTGCAGCAACCCCTCGCATAGCTGAGGGCTGTTATCATGTCTCCCCACCATCCCTTCTAGACTAAACAAGCCCAGTTCTCGCAGCCTTTCCTCACAGGTCGTGGTTTTGAGACCTCTGATCACTTTCATTGGTCGCCTCTGGACTTGTCTCCTGCTGATCATCATCTCCCTTTGAAGGCAGTGCCCACTGGATGCAGTTCCCTGGCTATGGACGTGAAGCAGAAGGATGTTCTGCATTTCTTATGGACAGCATTGGAATTTATACCTCCCAGGGGAGGGGAGAGGGGAGAAAGCCAACCTTCCCTTAGCAGCCCCACTAATCACCCATCCATGATACTGCCTCACAGATCAGGCTCCCAAGAGCCAAGAATCACAAGACATAATATTTCAGGCTTTTTCTTCCGAATTCTGATGTCTCAAGAACCACTGGGTTGACCTGTTCTGGTGTTCCCTGCACCTGGGAAGGCTGGAAGCTCCATGATCTACCCCAGCACACAGTGCTGAGGGATTACAAATGGACAGATAATAGAGCTAGAGAGCAAAAAAATACAACTCCCATCCCCTGGGAGAGGATCAGGAGAAACCTAAAGCTTTTCTCATAGAAAATCAAAATTCTGAGAATTCTGGGCTGAAAACCAATGGTAGTTTCTTTTAATTTATTTAATTCTTTATTTATTTTTTAATTCCAGAAGTGCTCTGCATCCTTCTGGACCTTGCTCTCCATTCTCCAGCCAAATCCCATCCCCTAGGACCCTCCATGGTCTGCCTCCAGCTGACCACCACGGAGGAGTCTCCATCTACCCCGAGCCATCAGATATGTCATTCTTTGGCAAAACGTCATCCTTTTCTAAACAGACAAAGCAATCTGTGATCCAAAAAAAACCCACACTGTCCCAAAGGTGTCAAGAAACCCAGTGCAGCAGATGCAGCGCTCAGCAGCAGGTAGCCAGGTGCAGCGAGTGCTTCCTTGCAGCAGGTCTCACAGCTTCTGAGAGGGAGATGTGCTGATCTCAGAGATGAATGCTCAATCTGGTCCACGCTTCATGAAGGAGAAGCTGCAAAGGTGGGAGAAGAACATTTCCATGCAGACCTGTGGCAGCATGACCTGAATGAATTGTTTGGACATTCGTTTGGGAGCTTAAAAATGACACAAGAATTGGGGAGTCACAGGTTTGCCACTTGTCCAAAGAGCTTCAGGGAAGGTACAGGACCTTATCTATTAGAATCAATTTAAGTAAGAAATTTTGGACACTGAGGGTGGTGACAAATTGTTTGGACACTGGGTTGGGAGCTTAAAAATGACACAAGAACTGGGGGGGTCACAGGTTTGCCACATGTCCAAAGAGCTTCAGGGAAGATACAGGATTTTATCTAACAGACTCAATTTAAGGAAGAAATTTTGGACACTGAGGGTGTTGAGCCCCTGGCCCAGGCTGCCCAGAGAGGTGGTCGCTGCCCCATCCCTGGAACCGTCGCAGGTGAGGTTGGATGAATTGATATTCTCTAGTTGCAGATGTCCCTGCTGACTGCAGGGGTGTTGGACTAGATGACCTTTAAAGGTCCCTTTCAACCCAAACTGTCCTTTTATTTTGTGATTCTAATTTGCTCTCCTTGAGGTGTGACTGGGGGCACCCCAGAATGATGGACACAGGGGAAATTAGGGTAACATGGGAAGCTGAGGAGCCCAGGCACAGCTGGCTTTACAAATGATAACCATGATCGTTGTCAAATTAATCTGAATTTAAGCCCTAGACAACCTCTGAAGGTCCCTTTGAAACCAAACAATCATAGAATCCCATGACTCTGTGATTCTACGACCAGACATGAGCTCAGCTGGAAACACATCCCCCAGCACTAACCAGCATCTGGTCTTGTCCCACCTCCCAAAATGCAACCGAATGAGGAACAGCCAGTCCAAGCCCTTGTCTTGCAAACCCACTAGAAGCTCTATTTCCTAACCGAGGGGCTTTCACAGTAAGTAATAAAACTTCAGGAGGATTTTCTTGTGGTTAAACCCTGAGGCCTGTTTTGGCCAAGCGACGTGGGCTCTGCTCTGTCCTCGGGGTGGAGTGGAACTGGATTTATTGTTATTTATGTTTCAGTTTAAGCCTTACTCAGAAGGTAGCATTAGTCATGAAGCTGGCTCCCTGCGTGGCTACTCTTGTTTTCCTTGTGTTTCTCTTCCTGTCTTTAGCTGGATTCTCTTTGACATCAGCCATCAACCACGAAGCTGCAGATAGATCACACGTTGTCAGGGGCTGGCAGGGGTTCCAGTTTGGCCTCTGCAGCTGTTTGGGGAACTCGCTTTGCTGGAAGGAGGGTGGTCTGTGTCTCCCGTCCTTTGAAGTCCAAGGACCCCCTAAGCACATGCTCAGCTGCTGATGTGCTCTCAGCTTGTCCATGTTCAAATGCCAGCTGGACTGTAGCTGCAAAATGACCTCACTGGGTGAGGCTTTGCAATGTGAGGAGGAAAGCAGCACCCACCTGAGGTGCTTCATCCTCAGACCCTACTTGTAGCTAAGGGAGAGAAACAGGGACCCCCAGGGAGCCTCTCCTCCCTTCCAAACCATGGCAAGTCAATCTCCTGATATCCACTCAGGCTTTTTCCTTGACATGGAGTGATCTGGGTGGGAGATTGGCTCCATTGTAGGCATCCAGCTTTGAGATGTCTAAAATTAACAGCATAATCCTACCCTGTGCTCCTTGCTGTGCACCTCCTTCCATTCCCTACATAATTTCCTTTTCCTGACCACAGCTTCTGCCACACACTCACAACCACAACAGCTCGGTGCAGGTTCAGGTCGTTCCTCTTCTCCTTTGCTGGCCTCACTAAACTTTATGCTTAAATTCACTCTTCTACCTCTGGCTCACTCAGAGCTGCCCTCGTGTGAGTGTGTCCCTGTGGGACCTCTCTTTTAGCAGAGCCACCATCCCTTGTGGTGGGTGCAGTCGTGTCTTTTCATCAGCCACAGGTTTGGTGGTCTCCATCCACCAACACATGGCAGTGTTGGTGATGGAGACCAAGGTGAGCAATGTGCCCACCCGAGGTGTGCTCTGTGCACTCAAAATACTCCAGTAACACTCTGCCTGCCCATCAGGTGAGGTGCCCTGAATGAGGTGGAGAGGGTCTGAGACAGGAAGAGGCTCCAAAATGCTGAGGAAGATGAAGGTAGAGAAGAACTGTGCACTGAAAATACTCCAGTAAAACTCTGCCTGCCCATCAGGTGAGGTCAGGCCAATACCTGAAGGAGGTGGAGAGGGTCTGAGACAGGAAGAGGCTCCAAAATGCTGAGGAAGATGAAGGTAGAGAAGAAGGAATGATGAGGACCTGATCTAGAGAGGGGAGAAGAGGGGATGGCAGAGAATGGACACCAAAGCCATTCTTCTCCCCATCTGATGAAGGACCCTCAGTGGATCCCTGTGTTCTGTGATTCAAACCATGTTGCTGAAGGCTCCCTTTGAGGACCCTTTGGCTCTCCATCCCCACCTCAGACCTCCTTGAAGCTGAGCTCCCTGGCTGTGTCCGTGTGTCCATCTTGGCAGACGTGCTCAGCTTTCCTCCCACAGCCTCTGTGCCAGACAGTGTCTCTAAACACATTTTCCCAAACAGATTATTATTTACTCACCCAAGG
This sequence comes from Merops nubicus, assembly GCF_000691845.1. NCBI lineage: Eukaryota > Metazoa > Chordata > Aves > Coraciiformes > Meropidae > Merops > Merops nubicus. Next base: position 31,165 of record NW_008612826.1, read on the forward strand.
CAAAGAAAAACATCCCAACACGAGGCAGCCTCCTGCATTGCTCTTACCCAAGCCTCTCTGGGAAGCAGACAGCCTTGATGTGGTTTCTCTTTCTCCCGGAGCTTCTCCAGCACACTCATCCCCTCCTCCCCATGCCAAGTATCTCTCCTTCCTCTCAGCCAACTTATAATTATCCTCTGATATTAGGAAGCTAAACGAAGAAACACTTTGTTAAACCACTTGGAGCTGGGTAAATAGACTTTTTGTAATTAAAGGTCCTAAACTTGTGCCCTGCCTGGTAGACCAAGCTGCCCTTCACTGCTGGAGATTTTGGGGAGATCAATCCTGCAATTTAAAGGTAGTTTTTGACAGGTCATTCACAGCACTGCTGATCTCTGGGGTGCCTGGGATGACAGTGAACTACACGGAATTAGGAGGAGATCCTACTTTACTGTCTCATCTCTCTGCTAGCTAAAAGGCCTGATCCAAAATACCAGACGAGCCCCAGTGTATGCTATTATTAGTTTTCAACCATGAATTAATAGATTAAAAAGTCATGCTGGTTAATTACAACAGGCTGAAGCATCAACCTGGCTTTGCAGCAACGTTAATGTGTGATCCGAGGAGTAAAAGCAACGAGGTGAGAGCAGAGGGACACAGAGAGAGAGGAGATAACGTTGGAGGGGTAGAAGGAAGGAAGCTGTCATCGTTGTGTGTTCTGCTGAAAGCCATGGCTGACCTGGCAGTGCTGGGTTAATGGCTGGGCCTGATGATCTCAAAGGTCTCTTCCAACCAGAACGATTCTATGATTCATCCATGTGGACACGCTGCGAGTTGGAGCCGAGAGCTGGAGCTCCTCTCCTGCACCAGTTCCCAGAGGAGCTGCACACAAATCTCCTCAGCCTGGGAAAGCAGCAGGACCAGTCGCAGAGGCAGAGGGATACCTCTTGCAAAAGCCACTCTGCATTCTGTGCCTGTCCACATGTTTTACCATTGTCGACACCGAGCTATAAATAAGCACACCCCAAATTAACAGCGGCCTCCTCCGGCTTTAAATTATTTTCATGGATTCTTCTCTTGAAATAGCAGCAGACTTTTGGTTCAAATCTGCATGGAAAATAAATCATGCAGGGGAGGAGAGGGAACAGGCTGAAGTCTGGACTCCTGCAGCTGAGTCTCTAAAGCCCTGCTGTGCCACTTGCACGTGGAGGGGTTTCAGAGGCTCCTTTTCTCATCGAGCTCTGCAAAAGGCAGCTGGCCCCTTGCAGAGCAAGCTGGATCTGGCCCACGGTTTCTCTGAAAAAGTTCAGTTTCCCTAAAAAAGCAAGCGAGCCCCAGCAAGTCGAGTGGTGGCAGCCGAGTCGTTGGCATCCCCATGGTGCCTCCTGGCCTGCTGTTGGGTTTCACCTTGTCTAGCAGAGGTGACCGGGGGGGATGTGGGGCTGTGGGGCTGTGGCCCAGCAGCTCTGGGAGTTTTGGGGCATTAGGTTAAACCCATCTCTGAAGGCTGGGTTGTACTTGGGTGATCTTCTCAATGCTGATCAATATCTGAGGGGTGGGGGTCACAGAATCACAGAGAATCACTCTGGTTGGAAAGGACCTCTAGGATCATCAAGTCCAACCTTCATCCCAACATTTCCCAGGAAGATGTGGCCAGACTCTGGTCAGTGGTGCCCAGAGACAGGACAAGGGGCAACGGGCACCAACTGGAACCCAGGAGGTGCCACCTGAGCAGGAGGAGAAACTTCTTTGGGGTGAGGGTGGCCGAGCCTGGAGCAGCTGCCCAGAGAGGCTGTGGAGTCTCCTGCTCTGGAGAGATCCCAAACCTGCCTGGCTGTGACCCTGGGCACCCTGCTGTGGGTGAGCTGCTGGAGCAGGGGGGCTGGAGGAGATGATCTCCAGAGGTCACTTCCAACCCCACTGTGCTGGGATCCTGGATTCTGTGACTGAAGTGAGTGCAATGCAGCACTGGGGGATGCACAGAGAGGAATTTCCTCTGCGTGTCTTACAGACAGCTGCTGCCCCAGGGCAGGACTGTGCCTCCCCAGTTAATGGTCTCCCTTTGGCAGCACTGGAGCTGGGAATTGCCTGGAAGACAATGGCCAGGCTGGCTTTTTGCTGCTGCTAATGAAGAGTGATGCCTGCCTGACCCTCACACCACGAGAGTCTTGGCATGGAAGGTCTGGCTGCATTTCACAGGGCAAAGCCCGTTGAGGAAGAGACACTGAAGTTCATTGCCCTGTGTGAATTCCACGTACATCCAAATGAAAACCGAGCCACTTAAAATGATAAAAGGGCCTGTTTTTTATTTACTGGAGTGGCAACAAACCTTCTAACAAGATATAGGCTGTATTTATGCAGATCAGACACTATCAGGCACACAGTCTTTCTTGACAGAGGAACAGGCTGTTTGCAGGAGAGGTTTGAAGGGTTGCCTGCCTGCTAGTCCCACTCCTCTGCAGGTTGGGTCCATCCTTGAGTCCTCCCCTCCCAGCCCTCCTACCACGGCAGCACCCCTGTGCTGTGCAGGAAAGGGGCAGGGTGGGGGGAAGGGTGGGATGGGTGGTAGCTGTGCCCCAGGAGCATCCACACAGGGGAGAGAAGGTGATGAAAGGGGTGGGAAGGGACAAGGTGTGCTGCAAAGGGTCAGGCTGATATTTGAATGGGGTGGAGAGAGTGGGAGATAAGGAGAGACTCCAAAACCCTGAGGAAGATGAAGGTAGACAAGAGGAGGAAAGAATGGTGGGGACCTGACCCTGAGAGAAGAGAAGAAGGAATGTCAAAGAATGGACACCAAAGCCACAGTGAAGGTGGAACAATCTCCCCCAGCCTATCTGTGGGGTGGGAGAGGAGACAAGGGGTGGCACCTCGAGGCTGGGAGGAGCAGCCCCTCCTGCAACCCCAGCCCAGACCCCACAGCTCCTCCCTGGTCAGAGACTGGGGAGGGAGGGGACACAGCAGTGGCAGGGTCCTGGGGGAGCTCCTGCCAACCAGGCTGAACACAGCAGGACTGAGCCAAACCACGGTCTGAGAGTTTAACCAGATAACTCTTCACAAGATGCTGCTTCAGGTTTGGTCAGGAGCAAAAAACCCCAATTCTTAACAGTTCCCAGGCTCCCAAGTCCTACAGATTTCAGTGCATTACAGACAGCCAGTGAGAACTGCAGTCCCCTGGGGATGGGGGCTGAGGGAACAGGCAAGGTGAAGGTGTCTGAGCAATAGGCACTCTGGAAGGCAGCTCACCCCCCTGCTGTCCCTGCACGTGTTCTGGTGATGCAGATGCAGATGTCTCTGTCGGTCCATGTGCTCTCTCCAGCATTACATCACTGCAGAGGAACAGCCCCGGGGAGCAATGCAGCACTCTGCAACCAAGGGCCAGGGCTGGTGCCTCGCTTCTCCCTCCAAAATAAACCACAGCAGCACCTGGTGGGGCAGGGGAGGCTGTTGAGTGGGGAATGTTTGGGGTTTGACCAGCCCCATGGCCTAAACACTTGTGCCATGGTCCTTCAAGGAGGAGATGCCCATCAAGTTTAGGAACCCCACTGGACAAGCATGTGGCAGTGATGGGTCCCCCCTGTGCAGTCTGCTGCTGGGATTTGGAGGCTGCTATGGGAGAAACAAAGGGGCTGTTCCATGTGCCACCCTTGGATGGAGAACAAGCTGTCATGGCAACCACATCAGTGTCATTCAAGGATCAGGGGACAGGCTGCAGGATAGATCCAGCTTAAGGTGTCACCCCATGGAGCCAGAGGAGCCTGGTGGGAGATTGTATCCAGATCCAGGGGACAGGGTGTCCCTGTTGGACGTGGCAGTGAGTGGACACTCACCCCTGGGGCCAGTAAACAAAGGTGGACATGTAGGAGACTATTTGCATCCCATCCTTGTCCATAGAGAATCCATATGGAGGCCTCTGTCAGTCCAAGAGGGTAGGTAGGGTGAAACTTTGCCCAGGAGGAGTTATATGAGCTCTGAATGGCAAGAGAGAATCCCAGCATTTGGGGCAGAGCTCTGACCTGCCATGTTCGTGTTGTTTCACAGATCTGTTTATAGACCATTATCAAAGTGATGCTGATAAATAGGAGCAGTTCCTCTGGGGATGGTTTGAGACACAGCTTTGCAAAGGCAGCAAAGGAAGCTGAAAGGACTAAATGTGCTGAGGATTTTCAAAGAGACTCAGTTCAATGACAACATGCTGTCTGTTAGGTAGAAATGCTCAGTACCTTGAAAGGGGAACAATACTTTGGATGGTAAAACTTCTTGGGATGAATCCAGACGAATGAAAATTTAGGCTGGGTCTGTAGAAAATTCTAAAAGGATGTCTCAGAAAAACTTGTGCAGGTGTTTTGAATGGGAACATAGTAGAGGACTAAAAAGTGACTTTAAAAGGCAATAAAAGGCCTGGATTATTTTCAGAAATGGCTATCCTATATTTCCTTTCTGTGATCTCTAATGCAGCTACAACAATTGCTCTGCTGAATGAAGGGCTTGGCCACTCTTTGAGACCATCATTGTTCCACAAGCGTTTTTACACCTACGAATTTCAGTCGAGCAAATTTGCTACGTGCAGCTTATTGCAAAACCCAACCTCTTTTTCCCCCCTTGTTTCTGTATTGTAAACACGGAGCAGTTTATGTGACTTCCTTCACTCTTCATTTATTTAGCAGCTGCAAACAAACTCGGTTCTCGTGTTACCCCCAGATTTTTTCCACCATTATGCAGAAGGTGTGTGGCAGGCAAGATGCGAAACTGGTTGGCTGAAATCAACGACACCATTTCTGATTTTTGGCCAGCGTCCCCAGATTAGCTCTACAGGCATTTTTGGCACGACATTTTGGCATCTTTCTGCAAGTATTTTCTTTCTGCAAGGGACAGTCATAGTCCTCCAAACGCCCCCCCTGCTTCCACAGATGTACGTGTACGGTGAAGCGCCAGCATCGGTGCTGAGTTCAAAGAGAATCACTGAAAGATTTACGGTTCTGGGCTGTTTGTCTGAGCATCTACCTGCAAGCTGGGAGCAGGAACGCTGCCACACTGTGCTGGAGACGTGGCCCTTTTCAAGTGCATGGTTATATTGCAGCCAGGGGCCATGCTTGCACCAACAGGTCAGCACGACTGGCGTGACAGAGGAGTTTGTTCACTGAACCTGGGGATGACACCCGCTGGGAGAAACCACAGGCGTGTTGGAGCATAGGATTTGAGTTCAAAATGATTTTGACAAGTTGGAGAAACGGCCTGAAAACACAGACCTCAAGTCAGTAGGGATGAGTGCCAGGCACCGTAGATACAGGGTTGCACCAGTGAGGCATAGAAAGAGGTGGCTGGGTGGCAGATGCACAGGAAAAGGAATAAAAGAAAAGTGGGACCTGGTGGATTATAAGCTGAGCACGAATGGGAAAGTGATTCAAGGCAAAAATAAATCAGTGAGAGAGAGGATGTGAACAATAAGAGAAAAACAGAAGTGGAGAGAACACAACCTTTAACATGGGGGAGACTGGAGCTGCTGATGCCCCAGCGTGTATGGGATGCCTGGAGTCTTCAAACACATCAAGTCTCTGCTGAAGGGAAGGAGAAGCAACCTTCAGTTTGTGGGGAAAAGCACAGAGATGAGCTCAAATTGCAGCCAGAAGCAGATTCAGCCCCACTTTTGGACAAACATGAACAGCAAGCAGGCTGGAGAGGCAGATGTCAGGGAGAAACCTACACCAGAAAACTCCTTGAGGTCTCTTCATGGCTGATTTTGTTTTCTATACTTCCAGAAGCTGACTTGAGCATCAAAGGCACTATTCTGTGGTGGGTTAGGAAAGGCAAGGCAGTCCCATTCCAACAGCAGCAAATTCCTCCCTGGATAAATCAGGCAGTAGGCTCAGAGTTTCCACTGCTGGCTAATCCGAGCCCAGCCTGCTCGGGGTACAGCTGCCTCTCTGAGATTAGCTCCAGGATCCTGCCCTGACCTCTACATCTCCTCCCTTAGCCTTTTTTATTTACTTCCTAAAATGATTTCAAATTCTCACCTCTCTGAGCACCTCAATGCCTGTAGGGTCATGCAGCACCTGGCTGGTGACACCAGTCACCGTGAATGAAGCCGTAAGGGCTGCAGAAACAGCTACTGGTGGCTCAATAACCTCAGCTGAAAGGGAGAAGAGATGTCCCCTGTGGAATCAGGGCAGGGGCTGGCCACGTTTGCAAAAAATTTCCAGCACTGCGTTTTGTTAGGCCAGCCAATATCTTGGTTTTGTAATTTTTTTTCTTGTTAAGGCGTGTGATAACTCTGAGCAGCCTATGGTTCACCAAGGGAATATCAGAGGAGTTAAAAAGGAATAAAGGCAGGAGTGCACAGGGTTAAACTTCTGGGACAGCGTGTGCTGCAGCCTGGGAAAGCATCTCACCGGCCTGAAAGGGACCTCTTTGATTTGATTTTCATGTCCCACTCGATATTCTCAGGGGGAGAGGTGGTGTACGGTTCCCTCCAGAAAAGGATTAGGTCCATCTCAGCACGAGGTTATTTTTTATTTATTTTGTTTTTTCTTTCCTCCTACTTGTCTTTAGTTAGGGTTATTTCTGCTCCTGGTCTTGAGATGGCTTCAATTTGAAGGTTAATGTTTAAGGGGATAGTTAGAGTACCTATAAACACTCACCTGCAGCACCAGGAGCAGTTTTCTTTCCTTACCCCACAGTGTTCCCAGCTGGGTTTCCCACCCCCTTGCCCCACTGGAGTTTTTGGGAGGACATGCCCTGGGTGCTCGGATGCTGTGGGCTCAGTGAACAGCGACCCAGAGTGTGGTTGAGCTTTTCCCACTAACTTGGCTGCTCCTCATGTCCTCAGTTGTGGGACTGAGGACAGTCCCTGTGGTCAGTGCACACAAGAAATGCCAAAACCTTCTCTCCTGCCTCTTTATTAGACATTGTGAGGGTTCTGAGGTAGTGTAAGTGAAATACCTTAAGTATCAGGGCCCCAAAATTCGTTGTGAACAGAGACAGCAAAATATTTGTCCTATAACCCTTTATATAGAAGTCATACATAGACTTCTTCTAACCTTTAAACTTTTAGCCTTCCTTATAAACCCTCTACATGTCCTAATCCTCATCCACAAGCTGTAGAGCAGCAGAGTAGACATCATGTCTGAGCTGTCACATCATCACAAGAGTTCTCCTAGCTGGAAGGTATCATCCAACAAGTTGGCTTTGAAAATCACTGCTGGCTTTTCCTTTGGCCAGTGCAAGTCCCTGATGGGGCTTGTGAGGAGCTGGGCCACGTGTCTGCACTGCCCAGTCCAGGGCAGAGCCTGGCCCACCACTCCCATGCTTAGGGTGCTGTTACATTCACTCAGCCCCAGGCTGAGCTGAATAGAAATTCAGAATTAACCTGCTGTAGCAGAGCAGGTTGGACAGGATGGTCTCCAGAGGTCCCTTCCAACCCCCACCACTCTGTGATGCTCTGACAGATGTGCCTCAGGGAGCAGATATTCTTCATTTAGTTCTCCCAGAGGATTCAGAAGAGGAGGAGGAAGGGGAAAAGCTCTGTTTTTTTCCACAGATATTGAGACGTGACTGGACACAAGTGGGCCCTGAGGGACCTGGGGTTTGGGAGAACACAGCTTAGCTCTGCCTCTGGCATGGACTCATCATGTGGTGTTGGAAAGACATTTTACCTCTGTGCTGTGTGTCCACTGGGTCTGACTTGGCAGAGCTTTGCCAGGGCAGTTTGTTATGTTTCAGTGCAGCACGTGGCACCCTGGGGTTTCTAGAGCCCTGGCAGATCCAGAGGATCCTGGAAATCAACAGCACTTTCTTAGAGGGTCCTGCAAGGTTTGATCTTTCCTTGTCTCCTCAGTGGAGAACAGAGCAGGCTGTTCTTACCCCAAACTATGGCTGAATCTTAACAACAAGACAAGAACACAGGAGCAACAAGCAAACCAAGGGTATCAAGTCTGTCTTACCTGGGAGCTCACCATCCTCATGAAGGTTTAATTTCTTCAGGCACGTGAGTGGGTTTCAAGGTGTGCCAGCTGGAACAGCTTCACAGCAGCAGCTGCCCTGAAGTTGCTGCTTTTTTATTTCCCCCACATTCCCATTCAAGGAAGAAACAACCACTTCTCACCCAGCTACAGCACTTTCATCTCCCAGGCCCTGGGATTTTTGGCTCTGCAGCCCATCTGGTAGGCTCCAAGCTGGGTGCCTGGAGCAAGCCAGAGGATTTCCCATTGTCCTGCAGTAACCACCAAGCTTTGCTGCAGGGCAACCTTACAGTTTTCCTCCCTCCCTCTTTGTTTCCCAGCTTGGATACACAATAAACACCCCAGCAATAAGGTCAGCGTAGGAGATCCAGGGTCCTGGTGTTGCAGAAGGTGCATCAGAGCCATGGGTCAGACCTGTACTATTGAGGAGTGATACTGGTGCCATGCCTATGCCATCTCTGCAGATGGGCCACCAAAATGATGAGCCAAGGGCTGTAATGACTTCCATGGTGCTACTCTTGTTCCATACCCTGAACCACTGGGCTGGTCCTGCTTGCCTCATTTCACCCCCTCTGGCCCTGTGGCATTCTCCTCCTTGCCCCAGTGCCCAGTACAGGCACTGGTAGGTGTCACTGGCTTCAAGGATGGGAGAGACACACTGAGAAGGACAGAGCTGAAGCATCATCTTCACCTTCCTCTGCTTCATGAAGCATGGTGGAGCATCTCTACACCAAAACAACTTCATCATCTCCTTTGCACAGGGGTTTCCTCAGGGCTTGCACCATGAGGTGGCCCACAAAGAGCAGTGAGATGCTGACCCGAGTCCCTCTGCCTCCCAAACCACAGTTATCTCCCTGAGCAGTGCACCTTCCCCTGCAGGTGACATGTGGGGACAGCCTGCCCAGCGGGCCGTGACGTGGTGTTCCTGTCTCCTTTTGTGGGATGCATTGTCCAAGCAGCCTGCAGGTGCCAACCACGGCGTTTCTCAGAGGCAGTGTCAGGAGGCAGGAGTGTGCCAGAGCTGAATTTAGCCCCCTTGCTCTCCCAAAAGGTCACCACATCTCTGCTTACCCCGCTGGCACGGCGCCCGAGAGAGCGGGTGGCTTTATGTAACCCAGCCTTGCAGGAGCTCTTTGTCCTGGGCAGGGCAAACACACCTCCCATTAGTATTTCCAGTCTCAGCACCCTGCAGCACCCTCAGAAACCCTCCAAGCCCCAGCTGAGCTCGACGTGGGGAGGATGCTGCTGCTTGCTTGCTGTCCATCTTCTCCACAGCTTGGCCACTGCCACCATGCTCCCACAAGGCCAATGCTCTCTTCTGTGTTTTCCTTTTCTGGCAGCTGATGACATCAAACCTTGAAGCTGGAGAGCTGCAGCAAGAAGAGCCAGGCATGCCAGGAAAGGCAGCATGATTCCAGACCAAGGAGCAAGCAAATCATAGAATCATAGAATCCTTTAGGTTGGAAGGGACCTCCAAGATCATCAAGTCCAACCATTGAGCCATTAGGGCTCTAAAGTCCTCTGCTAAAACAGATCAGAATCTGTCAGGGCTGGAAGGGACCACAAGGGTCACCCAGTGACAGCAGATGTAGCACCTTCTGGTCATGGTGCTTCAGCAAGCAGCACAGCCAGGGCAGTAGCTCAGGGATGGGAACTGATGTGCTGACCTTGGTGCCCAAAGTGCCCCAGAATGATGGGCACAGAGGTGGGGGTGTGTCACGCTGCAGGGTGTGGCTCTGCATCGTGTGCTGCCATTGCACCATCTGTGTTCATCCTAAAACCACACCTGCCTTTGGTCTCTTCTCCATCTCCTGAGCTACCCAGTCTGATCCTCTCCCTGCCCACTTTGTGGCAGAGTCTTTCTGCTCCAGGGTCCCAGAATAGACTCTATCCCCCAGGCAAAACCTGGACTGGCAGGGCCAGAACTAAATTTACTCCTGAAGTCATTTAGTTGCTTTGTGCAGTTGGGAATTTCACCCTAAGATCAGAGATCTGCTGTCCATTCACCCAGAGCAGCCTGTGAAAACAGTGATGCTCCTGGGGCTCTAGAAATCAGCTCAGCCACATGGATTTGAGGCGATGACTGTGCCTGGAGCAACCAGGTGTCAGAGGTACAGAAAGGGCTCAGCATGGCAGGGCAGGCAGCAGAGAGATGGAAACTGCTCCATGTGTTTGTCCCCACACCGCCCTTCCTCCTCCATCCCCATGGGACCTTGGCCACCAATGCCAGGCGAGGTGGGTCCCTCCCAGCACCCCTCTGGAGCCTCTCAGACTCCCCCAGGGAGGGCAGCGTGGGCTCTGCCGGAGCTCTGCCCGTGCAGGGTTGCCCGCGTGGCTCTGAGCTCAGCCAGCCACAAGCAGTGGCTGCTCCCACGGCCTTCCTCCCTGGTTCCCATCACCTCAGGGGGACACAGCTCATCCCGGGGATGTGGCCGAGCTGCTGCAGACACTGGCGTTCCCAAACCCTTGGGAGGGTGAGATCAGACCTGCCTCTTGGGAGGGAAACGCCGACACAACACAAGCCCTCAGATGGCTTTGTTCAGAGAAGAAAAAACAAACATTTTACTTCTTAATTAACATCCTTCAACCCTCAAACACGCCAAGCAATTATTCCTTCTGCATGTCACTCCGTCTAATGACTGGTTAATAATAAAAGCCATGCTGGTCTGCAGCCTTCAAAGCCAGGAAGCAGATTTTAGAGTTAATCTCCTTTCACAACAAGCTTCAAAACATGTCTGTGTTTATTCTGGGACAAAACCTTTGGGAACGAATAAGCCTGAACAGGGCAAGCATTTTATTTTTATTTTTTTTTTCTGTATGGGATTTTTTTTTTTAATATATTGTTATTAAGAAAAATGAATAATAGAGCAAAGGGCTTTGAAATGATGGCTGGAAGGTGACAGCAGGTAGGGCTTTGAGCCAGTGAGCCTGGACTAGCTCTGAAAGCAAAAGCCCTTCAGCTGCAGGGTTAAAGGCTGTCCCACCCTCACCCTGCCACGGGACTCTCCTGCCTCCTTCAGCCTTTTGCCATTCTCATTTGGAGCTGAGCTTCAAGCCCATCAGGCTTTCCCACCTGGAAAAAGCCACCCAGGCTTTTTCCATCCTCATGTTTGTAGCCTCCTTGAGCAGCGTTTTGGGCAGTTGCTCGTGGTGTTAGGGCAGCTTGGCATGAATTTCTGCCAGCCTTTTAGCTCTCCTCCTGCTGCCATGGCCCTGGGGCTGTGAGTCCTTCTTCAGGAATGACAGCCCTAAGCCTGCTTTTGGCAGGGTGGAGCATCTCTGGGCTACCTACACCTTCCCTTTCCCAGGTCTGGATAACCCAGGCTGCCTGAGGCTCACAGGAGGTCAAGGTGAGGCACAGCTCCTCCTGGCTCATGGAGACGTGGGTGCAGAGTGAGGGGGACATGCCTTGGTCCTGTCCCTGCATGCACTCAGGATGTGGGCAGATGAGCACCCAGAGCCAGGAGCTGGGAAGCTGCCTGGTGTGGACAGCAAGGAGCATCAAAGTGCTCTGATTCACCACGGGGAGAGGTCTCTCACCAGTAATTGCATTTTTTTTCTTCAAGAACTCCTATGTTGCTTTCCCAGATCTCCTTATCCCCATGCCTTGAACAAGAAGATCCTTTCCCAGTGCAACAGGCAACAGGGGAATGGTGAAACTTGGCCCAAAGCATCAAAGTGAGGGAGCTCTGTAATTCATGATCTCTCTGTGAGGCAGCCTTGGAAAGAACAAGAAAAATTCCTCCTCCAGGAAGATGTGTCAACATGAGCGATGCAAGAGGAGGAACACTTTGGGGGGGACATGGAGCAACTATGAAACATCTGTCTTGCTGAATGAGGGATCAGATGTTCAAAGATGGCAGATGATTTGAAAAAGAGAAAGAAGTGGCTAGAAATAGCTGAATAACTAACTAACTAAATAAAGTGATTGCACTGAGTAAAATGGTCAGGTCTGGACATGGTACTTGAGAAAGCAAGGTAGAAAAGACAGAATAACCCAAGCCAGCTTATGGGAGATGTTTTTGCACAGCCTGGGGAATGAATCAAGGCTCCAGCCCGAGTCCAGGCTGCCTGTGGAGGTGGCTTTGCCCTGGCTCTGGGCCACTTACTGCCAAAGGGCACAGCTCCAGTCTTCCAGGTGGGAATGGAGCATCCAAATACCTTCTTGGGCTGGTGTTTGGTCTCACTAGGTCTTGGCCTCTTTGCTAAGAAAGTGCTGCCTCCGTTCCTGATGAGTGATGGGGATGGAGACTTTGGGGTGCAGGTGCACTGTGTATTGGGTGTCCCTAACAGTTTCCTCAGGAGCTTTACTGTGAGGGCTGGAAGAGGGTTAACATCACTCCCAGGTGACAAATCTCCCATTTCTGAGACATGTCTGAGCTAGGAACACCTTCTACCCGCTGCACATGGAGCGTCTGGCAGGAGAACAATACCCACCCCAAAAATACCAACACAGGTGCTGCTGTCTCTTGTCAGAAGCACATCCCACCTCTTAGATGGTGCAGGAATTAATTGAAAATATATTTGTGGGTTTTGTTGTAATGGGGGTTGCCATGACAACTGCTACAGCTACTCAGGAAAAAAAAAAACACAGGAAGGGCTCCCACTGTCACTGGGGCCATCTGTCCCTTCCAGGGAGGGTCATTATGGAGCCATGTACCAACCTCCCGGAGCCAAATCCTCATTTGAGCTTCTGGTGATAAAAGCGCTTGGCACAATTTATCAAAACGCTTCTCTCCTGAATCACTGTTTCTTTTTCTCTGCTCTGACACGATAATTTCCTCTCTATCGCTGCAAATTAAATTCTAATGAGGAAGCTTTGCATCTCAGTGTGATGGAGAGCTTTGGAGAGCTTCTCTGCTCCAGGATGCACAGAAGCATCGCGCCCGTTGTGGAGGGAGGAGAAGGGGTTCGATGTGAGTCAAGGTGCATGAGACAAGAGGGGCAGGAGCCCTTGGGCAGCCTTGGGAAAGGCAGTTCTGCTGAAGTGTCTCATTATTTTTGGCCTTAATGCCATTATTGTGTCATCTAGGTGGCTGTGTGTTGCTTTCTGAGCTGACCCCACGAAGCCCTCTGAGGACAGAGGTGGTGAGCAGCCCCTGGAAAGGCACCCAGGACGCAGTGGTGGGCAGGGCTGGATCACCCTGGGCAGGGGTGGGTGGAAGGGAGTCCAGGCACGTCCCTGCTGTGGAACTGGGGGCTGCTCTCAGCGTGCTTTGGGTGACAGGTGACACCCTGGGCCTCGCTTCAGCTGTGCCCCCAGGTCCCCCAGGGGAGGAGGGAGGTGCCTCCACCGGTGCAAATTGATCTGGGGGATATTTTCAGTCGTGCTTTTTCTGTGGTGTCGTTACAGAGAGGGCATCCCCACAGCCCAGCAGCATGAGCTGCCCTTTCAGCTCTGTCATTGCCATCATATGGCTCATCTGGTGGTAGAAAGCCCAGAGAGCTCTTGGCAAGAAGCAGGGGGCTGTGTCAATGGCTCTCTGCGTGCAGGGGAGATCCTTGGCAAGGTATCCCATGGGAAAAGGCAGAGATGGTGGGATCTGGAGGCTTCCCTGCCCCACGAGCCCAGACACTAGTACTGGTGTGGCTACGAGGGATAAGAAGAGCTGAGGCATGGAAATCTGCTCTCCATATGGCAGGAACAAACCCCAGCCCCACAGGGGAAAATCAGGGGAAAGCTTCAGAGGAGACCCCCAGCTGAAGCTCAGCAGAGTGATGGCTTTTCATTCGGATCCTCTCTGGAGAAGGAAGGTTTTGCCCAAGGCACAGGGAAGCTTGGTGGTTCCAGGTTCAACTCCAACCAACTTATTTTGGGGTCACTGCAAGCTGCTGAGTCTTCTACCACAAATTTCTCATCAAAAGGGGGTGGGGAGGTGCGTGTGTCAGAAAGCCAAGAGCTTCACTGGTGGGCAGGAGGAGGTTAAAACTCTAAATTACTGGAAAGCCCACTCCCAGAGGCTGTTGGGACCCTGCCTGCAGACCAGCCAACTCCATCTGAATTTGACATTCAGTGTAAAGGCAGGAGCAGGCAGAGAGTCAGCTCCAACCCAAACTGCACTGGTATTAGCTTGACCCCTGTAACGTGAAGCTGCTGTGCCCACATGATGTCGTGCCTCAGAATGATCTGTGACATGTGCTGTGGTCCAGGGCCAAAGCCACCCTCAGTGGGAACAGCAGGACTTTATTTGTCTCAGTGGCCTTTACTCCAGGGTTGCTTTTGGCTCTGGGAATGCAAGCTGCTACCTCCACAGTGTTATTTACTGGGTGCCTGTCTGTAGTTTTAGCTGCACTTTATTTTTTTGGATGGCAGCAGCTTGTACCCTATGCTTTGGAAGCTGCTTCTATTGAAACTTCAGGATGAAAGTTGAGCCAAAAGATACCAGGCAGAAAGCAAAAGGTGGTGGCCAGTCTGCAAAGCTGTTTTTCTAGGACTGCTCCTTCCAAGTAATCTCAATTGTAAACAAAGTTTGCATCAGTCATAGAAAGAAAGAAAAACATGTAATGGAACTGTATCTCTTCCTGGAGAAAAGCAGCTGCTGGGTTGTCCCAGAAATCTTTTCCTAGAAGGAAATAATGATAGGAAGACCTGAATCTGAGGGTGCTGCAGAGTTCTCAGCCTTGCCTTGGTGCTGGGGAGACTGACGTGCCTTTGGCTATATAAAAAAAAAGTCCTCAGAGCTGCACAAGGGGTGTTAAATCCACTCCCTGTTGCATGTGGACGCAGCATTTATCTCTCTGTAGAACAGGAACCACCTACTTCCATGAGACTGTTCACCTGCAGGATTTAGAGGAGATGGTGGCTGGTAGGGTCACTGGAGCAAGGCCAAGTGAAGCTCTGCTGCACCAGTATGTGCCATGACTTGTGGGCTGGACGTGACACAGGCAAGGGATAACCCTGGGATAACCTCGGGAGTCACAGGCAAGCCAAACACCACTGAACTTGCATGTGGTGTGCTTAGACTCAGCCAGGTAGGGTTGGTTTTTGGGTCAATTTAAGGAATTAGGTATTTCTGCATAACAGTGTTGCACATTTAATTTGTAGGCACGCCAAGTAAACCCGTCCAAAAGAGAAGGACTGGAGAGGAACAAGGGCAGGGGAAGAACAGTGCAAAGACATCAAATGGAAGGATGTGTCCTTGGGTGCAGGCACTGGTGAGCACAGAGGGAGGAACCTGAAGGGGTTAGTGGAGGACACTTCCAGAACTCTGTGTCTTCCTCCTTTATCTTTTGGGAACTGCTCTGTCTTTTGGGAATGCCATTTCCCAGACTGCAAACAGAAACTTGCTGTGGATTCACAAGACCCTTCTTGTTATCTCAAGACTCGAGGTCCTTTTCCATTGGGTGTGGAGGGGTGGAAGGACTTTGTTTGCTTTCCCTCCCTCGCTGGGATTTCCAGGGAAGAAAGCAGAATCAGGAGCTCTGTGCACGTTGGATTTTCTCTGTGGCCTCATGCACATCACGGGTGCAACTTCTGAGTAGGAGAATTAATAAAGAGCATTTTTCTTGCCCTGCTGTGCTCAGTCCCAGGAGGGCAATCCCCTGGCTGGGGCAACGCTGACACATTGATCTGGGACACATGGCTGCACGCTCAGCCTCCAGCTTAGGAAGGGAGAATGTGTTTTGGCAGTCGTCTTGGAAAGGCTTTGGACACACACTTCAGGAAGAGAGCTCTGCACAAGCATGTTCCCCGTGTTCCTGGGGGCAAGCTCCACGTACCTCTGTTGTAGGAGCAGAAAAAACACATTTTTTTTTCACATGAGGATTAAGTGAAGGTTCTAGGCTTGAACCCTGAGACCCAAACCATTAAGCTGGCAGGAGAAGGACTTTCCTTCTGTGAAGCCAGAGTCTGAGTAAATCAGAATAGCTCTGGTGAAGGGCTAGAGCTCACTGTGAGTGTAATGGGGCTGCAGGGAGGGAAACTCTCATTGTTTTATATCCTTGGATTCACAAGAGCTTTGTCCAAGAGGATGAATGCTTTAGCTTCTGAAAGAGAGAATGATGTAATTTTCTCTGTTTACCTTCCCCAGACAAAGAGCTGAGCTGGTGACTGCTTGAGGTCTATTCCTGAGCCGTACTTGCTAGAAGCTGTTTTGACTGAAATTTGCAAAGCTGCTAAGTAAGTCTCTCATGTAAAATGAACAAGTTAAGCACATTTTTGAAGTACTCTGCCCAGTTGCTACATCACTGCTTTTTTTTTTTAAGCCACCACAGCCTGGCTTGGTTAGCACAGAGACAAACAGATCTCCTGTCCCCTTGTTGGCCTAGGGACACAGGGATAAAATTAGAACCATTACTGTCTGTGTTAATGGGAATTATTGTTTTGCATTTATTTGTTTCTGAGGTCGCCTGCAACAGTGTCACCTCATGGGGTGACTGCCCAGCCCAGGGAAGGGGAAGAATCCAGAACCACTGTACAACCCATCAGAGAGATGGTGTGACACAGGTAAAGTTCCCCTTTCTGATTTTGCCAGCTCCATGCCTTTCATTGCCTACTTCATCCTGTTTTTCCAGAAAGCTCAGATCCTCAGCCAAACAACAGGTCTTCTCCAGCCACCCTTGATGGGGTGTCCCATGGGCAGAGTGGACACAGCTCTGTTGCCTGTCTTTGGGCTTTGGTATGATGTGGGGAATCCTCCTTGGATCTGGGCCCATTGTCAGCAGATGGTAAGAGTAGGAAACAAGAAAGCAGATCACCTGAGTTGGGTGCTCCCTTGGAGCACCTGCCATTTGAACCTGGGCTCTATCTCAGAGGTTGTGTGTGTTAAGGGTGTGTCCATTGTTTTCCTTTTCATCAGAATCATACAATCACAGGATTTTTGGGTTGGAAGGGACCTTCAAAGGTCATCTAGTCCAACCCCCCTGCTATAAGCAGGGATATCTCCAACTAGATCAAGCTGATTAGAGCCTCATCCAGCCTGACCTTGAATGTCCCCAGGGATGGGCACTCCACCACCTCTCTGGGCAGCCTATTCCAGGGATCTATCACCCTCATACTGAAGAACTTTTTCCTCATGTCTAACCTAAATCTGCCCTTTCCTAGCTTAAAGCCATCACCCCTCATCCTGTCACCTTGCTGAAATGCCCACCTTGCTGGGCTCGTCACTGCAAAGGTGCAGGACATCATCCCATCCTGTTCCCCTTCCTCTTCCTCACATCCGTGTAGCTCCTACATCTTTGCTCCCCTGTTGATGCTGTTTTGAGACCTTTCTCATCCACAGCCTTTGCTTCATGGGTCATCTTCTCTGTGACTTTCCATCTGACTCACCAGTTTGCCTTTCTAAACCTCTGAAAAATTCCTCCCCCACTGCACCTCTTAATTTATCTGCTGACATTGTTATCTTCTATTTAGCTCTGCAAACCATCCGGAGTGGTGGTTATGGGAAGGATTGACTCAGGAATGAGCCAGACACAAGGCAGTCTTGTCACTTGGGAGAAAGTACCTCTAAGAGAACTTGGCTCTCTAACTCCTCTGCAGCTTTCCTGCAGTTCCTTAGAGATATTTTTAAATCATGAGTGAAGACGACTGAATTTAATATGGCAATGCTGAGAATGCAAGAAAGTTTCAACATTTAGCTGTTCTCATTCTTAGGAGAATGAGAGTTGAGAAATCCAGTCTCTGTGTTATTTTTTAAGGGCAATGGGGTTTGAATTTCTTCCAGTTACAAGAGACAAGCTGAGGACACACAGATATTTGACTGGTAACTCCCAGTCCTCAGGGTTAGGAAGTCCCTACCTGACGTGTCTCAGCCAGGCAAGGATGCTGTGAGTGAAGGGCTGGCTTCCCAAGAGGACTGAACTCCAGTATTTTCAGGTAAAGACTATAAGATCTTAAATGTGAGATTTGTGTCTTGAGACTATCAGGTAGGTAGTGGGGTGAAGATGGTCCCAAGCCTTCTCTCAGGCCCCAAAGCTAAATACACCTGAATTTTTTTGCCTGTATCTAGGAAAGGAAAGAGATCTTGGCAACTAGCAAGGCAGCATCTCAGCCCTGTCTAGGATTAGTCAGCAAAGGACATTTCCCAATGACTTGTCAACTCAATTATTTCAGATTATCTGGAGGTGAATAATGATGCTGGGGTTGTATGGAAATTTCAAGGATGTCATCGCTGCTGTTCCGTCTGTAAACAATCTGCAACGGATGGAAATCCAGTTCTGAACAACAGTTCCACATGTCCATGGGCAAGAGACTGCCCAAAGAGAAGACACCAGAGCTGCCAAAAGCCACACTCTTGGTTTGATGTGGATGGTGATTAAGCTTTACCAGTGCTTGTGGTGAAGCTTCCACCAGGCAGGAGGAGCACTCAAAACGGGTGAACAAAGATGTCCTTTTTTCATTACATTAAACCACAACTTTTGTGTTTGATGAAAAAAAAAAACCCAAACCCAAACCCACAAATGTTTTCAGGCAGCATTTTGGCACTGAATCTCTGGAAATGGAATCTGAGGCTCACCACCTCCATTCCCAATACCAAGCTTGCTGTCATTACAACTCCTTTACTTCAAAGGAAAAGGTGAAGAAATATTCCACTTCCAAGGTCTTTTATGTTCATTTCATGTAAAGTCTTGGCAGAAATTCTCTGCCGACATTCCAAAAACTCAACAGAGTTTCCTTTATGAGGGCTGCTGACTCAAATGAACATCTTCTGCTTACTGGTCTAAAATGGCCATCAGAAGTGTCTGGGAAAAGTTTTACTTGCCTGAATAGATCCCATGAGACGTAAACCATTACTAGACCCTACAGCTTCTCCATGAATGAGACAAAAAAGAAGTCCACCCTAGGTAGTCAAATGAATTTTATTAACTTGTGAAAAATTCTTGAGCTGTGTAGATCAGTATTATCCTATAGCCCAGTTAAGGACATGAGGGATTAGAGGACTTCAAAATTTCTTGTTCATACTCTGCTGATAAGAACGTATTGTTTTTTTTAAATTTACTTTTCCAAATAGGGAAAATGTTAACAACAGAAACCTCTGAATTAGCTACTGTTCTCCTAAGGAAGTCTTTTTGCCCATTTTTTTTTTTTCAGTCCCTTTGTTCCATAAGGGAAGTGCAGCAATTAGCACTGATAATTAGCATGACTGGTAAATTATCAACTCCTAACTTCCAATCCACAACGTATCTGAAAGACAGCTTTGATTGTGGAGACCGAGTTCATCACACAGGATGCCCAGGGTCCAAGGGCTTGTATAAGGTGAGTCTGAACACAGAGAAATCTCTGGCTTTCTGGGGGATTTACTGATTTTCAGGGTAATAAATAATGACTAGTATTACTGAAATCAAATCTGAGATTTTAACCTTTCTGGTTGTGCAACTCCTAGTTTGATAAGGAAGGATAATCCTGAGATAGGACAAGAGGAAACGGCCTCAAGTTGTGCCAGAGGAGGTTTAGGTTGGACATGAGGAACAATTTATTCCTCTAGAAGATTGCCCAGGGCTGTGCCAGGCTGCCCAGGGCAGTGGTGGAGTCCCCACCCCTGGAGGGGTTTCCAAGCTGTGGAGATGTGGGGTGAGGGACACGGGGCAGTGGGGACCTGGCAGTGCTGGGGGAAGGGTTGGACTCAGTGATCTTAAAGTTCCCTTCCAACTAGAACAATTCTATGATTCTATGCACAGTGACTCATAGCTGACACAAAATTGCTTAGATCATACCAAACTGATCTAATTTCCTCTTTGACAGAGCAAGGGAGGGTGAAGAGATAAGAAGGAACAGTAAAAAGCAGTTTATCTTGAACTTAGGAGGGCTTTTGTATTGCCTCACACAGCGTTTCCCTAAGTCAGCTCTGGAAATGAGCTCTGAGGATAAATACTGAAAGACAAAAAACTGGTTGGAAAACCAGGCTGGAGAGAGAGATTCAGGGATTGCTGCCAGACTGGTGTTACTGGGACTGGGCATGGAGCAGCTCAACGCTGCTCACTGCTGTCCTTAACAGCTGGAGGAGAGGAGAGGAGAGGAGAGGAGAGGAGAGGAGAGGGCACATCTGCTGCACATACAACAGCACCTGGAAGAAGCTGCAAGAGTGTTGAGCTGAGTGCTAAGACTTAAAATTACCTTGGTCAGGTAGAAAAATATCCCAAAGAAATAGGATGGTGTCTGATAAATGCAAAGTTTGGCATACAGGGTAAGAAAAATCATACAGAGCACAGGAGAGAACAAGGGCTGGGGAAAGAGATGTTAAAAAATGAGAAAGTTGAGGGAAGACACAGTAACAGTTGCCAATGCTCAAAGGACTACCAGGAAGAGAAAGGGTGGAACGTACACTCCATGTGCAGGGCAGAAAGGACAAGATGGAACGGATGGAAACTGCAGAGAAGAGGTTGGAAGTTCAAGTTTAGGAAAAGTATCTAATGAGGAGGATTTCTGTCCATGGGGAATTGCCTGGGGTGACTGTGGAAGCCCCCCCACCAAGGATTTTGGAGGACAGCATAGACACAGATCTCTCAGAAATGGGTAGTTAGAGATAAGCCCTCCTCTGACAGATGAATGAAATGACAGTTCAAGATATTTATCAGGCTTATTTTCTTTAGTTGTCTTAATCCCTGTGTTTGGCAAAACCCAAAGAACATAGTTAATAATAGCACTGGAGAGAATTGTTTGTTATTTTACCTTATTTGGTGGATAACAGTAAATCTGTCGTGACAAGGAGAAAACCTTGCCTAGGAGAACAAGGGGCTCAGAGCATGTCTGTGGTTGCTGAATCAGGCAAAAGCCCAGACTGGGAATCCTGGTTTCTTCCCTGGTTTCTTCCCTGGTTTTCCATCTCCTCCCACACAGGAGCTGCAGTTAAAGCCAGTGTCATTCCCTCATTCTTGGCCTTTACAGGGATTTTTTGGTGCACGACCTTCATCTCTGTGGGCCAGGGTACCTCCTTCTGGGCAAAAAGGGAGACCCACCAGCTTGGATTTCACCTTAGAAATTCACATTTTTCAAAGTACCTCCAGACCCTCAAGCAGCAGATGCAGAAATACAAAGAAGTGAGGGGATGTGCAGACAAGGAGAACCTGTGTGCCAAGAAACCCTTGAGCAAGGAAAGCACCTGCAGTGTAGGAGAGAAAGAACTGCACGAGGCATCCAAGCTTATCTCTCAGAAGCATGGACTAGATATTCCCTTTTCATCCCTCAAAAGCCCTCAGCATAACACATCAAACTTAGGACTATTTGTCAAAAAAAACCAAACAAACCCTCAGAATACAATTTAATCAAAGAAGCAACCAAGATCTCCAAAGGATGCTATCAGTGCATGGATATTTCATCATCCATCTCCACTGGTGGAACAGGCACAGGCCACAGACGTGCTCCACAGCTTCAGGAGAAGCTCTATATACAATTACATTTCCAAAGCCTGATCAGAGTGTCAGTGAGATCAGTGTAAATCAGAGCTATGAAGGCATGAAATGAGATCAGAACAAGCCCTGGAGCTTTCTTCCATGCCCAAGACCTGTCCCTGGTTCCCTGTCAAACTTCAAATAAGATCTCACTCGCAGAGCAACCTCTCATTGGCATAATGCCACCATCAGACTTTCTGCTGGAATCAGCCATCCAGTAACTCGTTACTTCCAAATCATTAAATTATTTCTCTCTAATCCAATTAGTCATGTAAGCCCAGAACAATCCTGCTGGATACTGAAGCAGGCAGCTCCGTATGCATCTACTGGTGCCCAGGGCATTAGCTCTGGAGTGAGTGGCAGGCAGCCTGCTTAGGTCAAGACAGGCAGACACACGTTGGTGGCCATGGTGTGGTTGGTTCTGGGGTCAGCTCCACATGCAGTCAGTTAAATACTCAGGCATTTTGCAGTCAGCTCCATCCTGCCTCCATTTCAAAGGGTCTTTCTCCTTCCTCTTCTGGTTAAAGAGGCAAAAACTGTTGGTTTTTTTTTTGTGCAGCTTGAAAGGCTCCTCACCTCGTGCTCTCAGCGTGGGATGCACGTGACACACGTTGTGCCCAGATGCTTGTGAGAGGAGAAGCCAAAGCCCAGAGCTCTGGCTGGAAACCAGCCTGAAGGTGAGTGCAGCTTGATGGAACTCTGCTGCTGGGTCTGCATCGCAACCAAGGGGCACAGGGTGAAGAAACAACGCGGGGTTTTCTCCCCCCACCCTTGCAGCCATGCCAAGAGGGGTGCCCCATTGCACGGGGTGTGGAGCAGGGGGTAGCCCAGGGGCCAGGCAGGCTGTGATGCTGCAGCAGTGCCTCTGCCATGCTGGCTGGTGCATAGCTAACTGTGCTATCCCAAGGTGCAGCAGAAACACATCCAAAGGGTGGCCCAGGATCAGGTGGTGGATCCAGAGCCCTTTTCTGAGCCTGTGAACGCCCCCGCATCCTGCAGGGAGGGAAGTGTCAGGCTGGGCCAAATTCCAGGCTCAGAAAAAATATCCTGCAGTCCATAAATGCCTGATGCACTTCAGCACCCAGCACAACACAGCCCCAGCCCTGCCGTGGGGCTGCTGGGGGGACCTGGCACAAACCACATCTCACCCATGAGAGGAACATTTCCCAGGGTCTTTTCCAGGGACCTTGCACCTGAGACAACCCCAGATGCTGGAGTGTGAAAAAGCAGCAGCATAAGCTCTTTTTTCCTACATGATTTTCAGGCTATTTAACATTATACAGGCCTTTTTTGCTCCTCCCCACATCTCCTGTGACCCTCTGTAAGCTCCAGATGGACACCCCCACCTTTGCTAGTGGATTTTTAGCAGTTTCTATCTGTTTTCAGCAGATGTTCCTCATTTCACTGCCTTCTTCCAACGTCTCTGCAGTCCTTCCTCTGACCCTTTCCCTCACCAGCAGCTCAAAGAGGATCCTTCAGGCAATGGCAGTGGAGGGGAACAGAGGTGAACGGCTCCCAGTCTGAGCGAGGAGCTGCTGGAAAACCTCCAAGCACAACTGGGATGCTGCGACTGCTGAAAATTTACACGGGCTCTGAAGGCAGCTGGAAAAATTCAGGAAAGGAAACGCATTTAGGGTTGCTAACCACAAAGAGCCCACCAGAAGAGTGGAAATTAATCTGGGGAACCGTCTCCCTCTTCTCCTTGTCCACCCCCAGGCACCCACACCTGCCTCCTACCCTTGGTCCCACCCTGCGTGGCTTTTCTTGGTCTCTTAAGAAGAAAACCTTCCTATCAGGGAGATTTTAAGGAGCCAGAGCTGTTCTCAATAGCCACAAGGCTGGTGTATAATGAGCTTTCAGCTTGCTGTTACTAAGTGGAAAGGCACAATTAAAGCCCATTAGCTACCATGACATCACCAGTTTGGAGGAAACACTGTGCAGGGCAGGAAGGGGGCAGGACGGCCCTGCAGCTCTTTGTAACCATGCCCAGGGAAATTCTGGGCCCTGGGAGGTGGGTTCTCTTTGCTCATTTCCAAACTGAAATTCAACTTTTCCCAAACCCTCTGTGTGTTGGGGACGTGCACATTCCCCCACCCAGGGGGCCCGGGGTGGTTGTGATGCTTTTCATCCATCCGTGTGCCAAAACCTTCACCCCAAAACTCATGAACCAGCCTGCAGAAGAGAAAGCAACGCAACGTGTCCCCCTGGGTGGAGCAAGACCCAGCCTGCTGGGTTTCCTTCCCGGGGTGGGCACGGGGAGCTGGCGGCAGGGCAGCACCCAGCTGCTTCATGCCAGCACAAGCAGCACCACGCCGCGGGCACCCCGGGCACCCAGCAGCCACACAGGGACCCGCCGGGGCTCCTTGAACCTTGGCTGTCCTCAGCCCTCCCGCTGAAGGGAGTTTATTTTTCCTGGGGTCATGTTTCTGCAGGGCAAAGGGGCCCGTGGAGCTGGGGGATGCCCCTGGGGTGCCCTGTCCATGTGCCACCGGAGCTGTGTGTCAGGAGTTCCAAGCAGCAGCTTGGGGTGGGTCTGAAATAAGTCGTGCTGGGTGCTGTGGTGCTCGAGGCCAGCGGCGTGGGGCAGGGTGGCACTGCTGGGCACGGTCACAGCCCTCCCAAGGGTGAGAGGCATACGCACAGCACTCCTTTGTGGGAGCCAGGGCTAGCCTGAAACAGTCATGTGAGCTGGGGAGAGGGTTTGGACTCTTTTTTTTCATGGATTGGTGCTGAATTCCTCAGTCATTCTCACTGAAGAGCTGCTCTCCTGGGTCACCAGGGTGCATTTTGTATTTTCAAGCTGGTTTTTGCCATTGTGAAAGTCTTTCTTTTCTTCCTTCCTTCCTCCCCACTTCTAGTCCTCGCTTTGCCAAGTGCAGTGGAAGCCCCTCGTGAGCAGCTCTGCCTCCTGCCCCCGGGGGGAACAGCAGAAAGGCAGGAGATTATCCTAACAGCTGGGAAGATTTTTTTTCCCCACCATGGAAAGATGATATAAATTGTGCAATCCCAGCAGAGCTCGGGGCCGAGGGCAGCAAGCCAAGCCCAATGTAAATCAAAGGGAGTTCCCCCTTGTTTCTGTAGGGGCCAAGATTTCACCCCAAGAAATTTTGCAGTTGCTTCCCTGCTGTGGGTGCAAAGGTTCAGAGCCCTGATAGTTTTTTCATCAGTCTCATGGGAGGTTTGCAGCTTCTCCCAGGCTGAAAACAGGCTCTTCACACACCTCTGCTTTGGGTTGAGGGCGGTGCAGTGCTGGTGGGGTGGGAATCAGCTCTGTACTGTCAGGGCTCTGCGGGTCTCTGTGCTCCCAGAGGCAGAAATACAGAACTTTTCTTCAGCAAGAGAATAGCTGGTCTCCTAGATCCTCTCCTGGCATGTGTAAAATTGATGCACTCAGTGCAGAGCTGGAGATCTGAGCCTGCCAACGAGCCATGCTGCCCTGTTTAAGTAATTAATTATATTCTCCGTTGCTAGAGAGGGGCCTCAGAAATGTTGTGCAGGGATTTTAGTGTCCATTTTTAGAGGAGGCAACACAAACCAGCAGAAAATGCTTAGGTGGGAATAAGGTTACGCTGGTCTCAAGAAAGAGGAGTAGGGGATTCCTGCTAAATATTTTTCACCTTCTCTCACCAGTGGAATTCACTGTTTGATGTGCCTCCTGCTGCACAGGCAGAGCCACCAGTTTGTGCATCATCTGGGAGATGCCACAAGCTGGGCAGGGCAGAGGAATCCAACCTCCAGCCCTGCAGACGCCATCAGCTCCTAGCTGTGAAATGCCTCCTGCTCCTGAAGAATTTCTGAGCTCCCATTCATCACGGGGACACTTTGCATCATCACCTTTCACAAAGCCCTGTGGATTTTGCAGGGGGAAATGTTAGAACTCCTCTTTTCTGCATACGACCCCTCTTGCCACAGAGGCAGCGAGCCATGAACAACAAAGAGGGGAACAGAGGGGTCATTAAAACCCAAACCTGGCCCATGGCAGAGGGAACTTTCCAATCCAAGATGTCACTTGCATTTATGGGAAAGCATTCAGTGACTCTGGCAGAAACGAGTCTCTGCTGGGCAGCAAAGACCATTTACCTTCAAAAGTTAAAAAAACCCAACGAGATTCCTGAAAATGGAATTCCTGCCATAGGCATGGAGCATAGAATTAGAATTCCACACTTCTTGGGAAGCTGAAAGGAAGGTCAGCTTCTCCTGGGGAAGGAGCCCTATTACATGGGGGTGAAGTAAGTTGTCTCCACAGGAAAACAAGCTTCAGGAGAGCAAAGTTTGTTAATAAGCATGTTGGGGTGGCAGGAGGGATGCATCCCCAGCTCTGCTATGGGTGATTTGAAAAAGTGATTTCTGCCTTCCAGCATCTTCATCTCTTCCAATAACAGCTGCTTTAGAGGTATTACTGGCTGCAGACAGTGCTTGCAAAGGGCAGGGAGATTCTGAGATCCAAGGTGCTTCAGGTGTGGGAATGCAGATGGACAAACACATTTCTTCTGAAGGAGTATCTGAAGGGAAGAGAGCAGAGGAAAGGCAGGAAAGGGTTCGTCTCTCATTTACTGACTTGGGAGAGAGCCTTGAATCACCCCAGAGGTGTGATGGTCTCACATCTTCTAAGTTGGGGCTACTGGTAGGACACATCACAGTAGATGTCCTCCAACAGCCAACTCGTCGCCTCCCCAGGTGTTTGCCCACCTTCATGCACAGAGCACGACACCTCCTGTCTCATGGAGTCTTATACAAGTACCTGTGATTTTTTTGTCTTTTTTTTTTTCCAGTTTGGGGCTGGAATACTGGGAGAGGTGCCATGGATCCTGCTGCATCTGCCTCTGCCCAGCGTGTCCACAATAGCTCATGCCTTCATTGGGTTGTGATGTGAGGCCAGATGGGGTTACAACTCCTTTGGGGATATTCTTGGAGGTGATTTGGTCCCATTTACACTCCCATGGAGCAGTTCAAGGGGAAATCTACCCTGCCAGCCATTCCTGGATTTGCTCTTGTAGGCAGTGGGCTGACTGGCTCTAGAGGGCTAAGAGCAGAGCAGGATGCCCAGGAGCAAAGTGTGGGTGAGACAACATGGAGTGAAAAGAGACCTGTGGGTCTGGACATGCTCTAAATAAAGCAGTGATGTCTGAGTCCCCTTCTTGGACATCTCCCACCAAAATTCCAGTAGCCCCCTGTGACTCCTGCAGCCCCACTTCCTGTGCTGGGGGCCCTTCAACCTCTTGAGATCCTTGATTTTCAAGCAGTGCCAATATGCAGCAAGCATCAGGTTGCTCAGATTCAAGACACATTTTATGTCTAAGTCCTGTCTTTAAATGGGTTCTAAAGAGTTAATGATTAAAAGATGTTCTGAGCACATTACAGACCTGTCTGTGCTCATCTAAGAAGGGCACTAGAGATCATTTGTAGGGAGTATTTGCCCTGTTGGATTCTATCAAAAACACTAACAAACAATTATCTATGTTTATTAGCACTTTGTAAATTTATTAACACTTTGTAAAATACCTATAAATGGAACCTTAATATATAGCATGGCCCAGAGCAGCCACCTAAAGAAAAGGGCATTCAAAGTCCCAGCCAGTTCTGCAAATGTTGGCAGTGGAGGTTGTGAGTCTGTGGCAAGGGGCCAGATGTTGTTAGGGCAGCTCTGGGTTCACTCTGATACGTAGCACAAGGCTCGATGAATGCTGCTTTCTTTCTGAATTTGAAAATATTTTGTTTTGCAGGAGAGGGTTTGGAAACCCAGGTTTTCTTCTGCCACGCTGAGAGGAGAATATAATAACATCACAGAAGCCTTCTCTGCTCAGCACCGTTGCTGCTGTGGGGTTTGAAAGCACCCACTGTCTTCAGCCCCTTGCCTCAGAGCTTTACCCTCACACAAAGCTGGGGTGGGAGCCCTGCCTGAGCTGGGGCTGCAGGATTTACTTCAAAGTTCATTCCCGAAAATCCGAGAGAGCTGCAAGGACTTTGTAAGCTGAGCACAAGTTATGCAACCCCCGGACTGCACGTCAGGCTTCACCTCTTGCAGTTGGCATTTCCTTAACAGTCAAGCTTGAGCCTGCAAAAGTCTGAGCTCTGGGGCCTGGGAGGTTTTTGGGAGCTGTGGGAATGCTCAGCTCTGTAGGAGATGAATCCTCCAGCTCCCCTCACTTCCCTTGAAATTCCACTCTGGGGAGTGCAAGCACGCAGGCAGCACCAGGCTCTGCCTGTGGGGCTTTGCAAAGGGGCTGATCCCCCAGACCACGGTGATTTTAACAAGGCATTCCTCTGGAAAAGAGACAGGAGAGGACAACCCGCAGGAGGAGAAGCACCATCTCATTGACAAATAATGTGCCAGATGCTGCTCTCTGCTCCAATTCAAATGTTTACTGTTTTTCATTCCTTCATCTCTCTTAGTTCAGTTCTCTCCATCTCCTGACGGTTCAGACTCACTAACTCCATGTATCCAGTGGTGGATTTTCTTAAAAAAAAATGTGTAGGGGATTGATAGGATCAGGTTGTGGACAGAAAAGCAACGAGTGATTATCCAGCTATACAGCATCTTTCAATAAGAAGCAGAGAATTGCTTCTATTTATAGAGAAAATAGCACACAATTCCTAAACAGTGTTTTGCCAGCTTACATTCCCATGGTGTCTCCTTTCCTGCGAGCATTTCACATGTATACATCACTATAATTTGGAAACCTGTTGACCCTGTGCATTTTATTTTGCTTTGCCATTGCCTTGGCCCTTTGTTCCCAGAGCAGGAATTTCCTGCCAGCGCCTGAGAGCAGAGCCAGCACCGAGCACTGCTGAGGCTTTGCACAGAAATTGCCTTTTCAGACCCAGCTTCTCTCCTCATCTCAACCATTTCCAGCACCTTTCCTTGCACAGCAGCCAGAGTGCACCGCTGCATTAACAATTCATGGCAGAGCAGCAGCAAGGAGAAACCTTGACAATAAATTTGCTTTAATTGCAGAGGAATGTTGCCCGGTAACCTCCTTCCCATTCTCTATCTGGGCTCTTCATCACTCAGTGAGCACCCTCCTCTTTGAGGGCAGCCCTTTTGTCATTAACCGTTCCAGGATGTTCATCTTGGAGGCTTACTCCATCAAGGCTTTTGGTGTCATCTACACATCACATCAAGGCTGAAACAACATGATGTGCACCTGACAAAGCTTGGGAGCACAGATTTGGAGCAAAGAGAAGGGCTTTATCACTGTGGTGATGCAAAAAAGCACCTGGAAACCTTGAAACAAGCCCTGACTGGGCTACAGTTACTGACGGGGAACCAGCAGATGGTCCATCATCCTGACAGCAGCAGGTCTGCAAGATGCAGCCAGAGAGCTTTGACCTGCAGTATAAGCCCTGTGAGATGCTGAAAGCTTCTTGAGACATGCAGAGCATCCTGACTCCATGCTGGTTTCAACAGAGAAGATGGCACATGGCACCAGGCAGCGCTGGGTCCATCTCTGAAAAACCTCAGCGTGTGGTTTTAGGTGTGGGAGTTGGGTCACCACCTTCAGTGTGACAGTCAGCTCACTGACAGAGTGCATGGAGGATTGTTCCAGACATGGCTGGAACCCAAATGTATCACACAGTTAATCCCAGCACCATATACAGGCAGGAAAAGATCTCATTTCATCCATGGATTTTGCCACACACACACACACACAACCAGCCCTCATCAGTGGAAGAACCAGCACCTCCACTGCCAAAAATCTAGGTGCCAACAACCTGTGTTACACAAAAATCCCACCTGTGGAAGTGAGTCTGACCACCCAGCACGGTGGGATGTGAGCACAGGTTGTGGAGCAGAGCGAGTTTACTCCCCAGGAAAAGTGGCCCAGGCTCTGCCCCTTCAGGTCTGGTCCTTTCTTGACTCACTTTGAAGATCCCACCCCTAAAACAGGAGCAGTTAGTGTGAGGTGATGGTTGTGGTCACCAAGACCACCTGTAGCCCTTATTTTGGATGGGAATAGGGGACGAGCTTCTAGTAAAGAACTTCACCAACCTTTTGACTGATTCATTTTCAAATGCCAGGTTATTGGCATCAGAGAAATGGGGTAATTATGCCCTTGGTATCTGGGAAAGGAGGAATTCAGCACCAAGCAGCTCTGTAAGACAACGGGCCAGAGCAAGGTGTTGAATGGCAAGTGGGTTGTTCAGGCATCATCCACTTTTGTTTTACAGCCTGTTGTCAAAAAATGACCTTTTCCTTCAGTAGAGCAGACAAAGGGAGGGTAAGAAATACATCTCCACCGATGAAATCCTCTGCAGTGGATAACGAGAAGAAGGAAAACAAAAGACATTTCTTGGAAATCTCTTTTACTGATAGCCCTAATTGCCCACTGCAGAGCTGCTGAGTTTTTCTCTCTAGTTAGGCATTTTCCCTGGGTTCTGAAGACGTCATAAAAGTGCCAGATTATAAAGTTTACAAGTTATGGAAGGCTGACTTACCCTATAATTACCTTGTTTTTGCTCTCGGGCATTGCTCCCTTCAACTGTTATTCTGCAAGATCTCACAGGCAGCAGGACCAGCCAGAAAAATAAAAATAAAAGCAAGAAAGAGGAGGTGTCCTGGTATTCGGTGGCTCAGCTCTGACACAAACACTGCTGGGATCAGGCAGACGTGCTGGAACGCTGCGGGACCCGGGGTCAGGGTGAAAATCCCCTGGTTTTCACATTCCTACACCCCAAACCACAAAAGCGCAAGTTTCCCAACTTCAGCTCGAAACCTCAGGGCTCTCAAAGCCAAAAATGGGACAACTGACAAATAGGAACTCCAGGCAGGAGGTGCTGCAGAAAGACTGGCCAGGAAAGAAGGAGAGAAACGTTTCCAAATAGAGAAATGTGCGAAAGCTTCGCTGCTGAAGACAAGGATAATATTTGCTCTGTGTTCCTGACCAAGTATGCCACTCAGCACTCTCTCCTTTATCACAGTTATTTTAGGGGTGTTGAGCCAGGGTCAGAACGAAGTCAAAAATTCACAATTTTGCTTTCCAGATGAGGCTGTTTTCCCAATAAAATACAGAGTTCCCTAAACGAGCCTTTCTACAGCTCACCCTTAATGCAGAGGCATCATTAGCTGTAGCATTTGCTGTTCCCTCCTCACTCTTTCATCCCCACTGTCTTATTAATAATTTCTCTGTGTAATGAGGTATTTTATAAAATAAATGGAATCCCCACCTCCTAACTGAAATCCCGTTTGAAATTTCAGGCAGAACAGCTACATTTTGGTAAAGTTATAATAGGAAGAGCTTTATGATCAGGAGCTCTGAGCAGTTTTGGCCATGTGGATGCCACCAGCTCTGTCACCAATAAACGGTATGAGGCTGGGCATAATTACAGCATTTTTAGGCAGTATAATGGGTTCCATCTATAGGAAGAGTGGGGTTGCACAGAGAGGGATAAGAGATCTCCACAGGGCTGTTAAATAACAAAATGACCATGAAATCAGAACCGAGCACAGCATGCCAGAGCCTGATGCAGCACCTATTGAAACCAAGAGAAACTCTTAATTAAGGGCTTTGGATGAGGACACTGGTCCTGCAACTCACCTCAGCAACCCACCAAGGAAGTGCTTAATTTTATGAACAGGTTTAAGTGCTGTCAACTTCAGTGGGACATTAGTACATGCTTAAGTGTCTCTGCAGCAGACAAATGGATGCAAGCACAGTCTTAAGGCTTCTGTTAAACTGGGACCTTGGAATGAGGTTTCTGGGAGAAAGAAGTATGTTGGTCTTGCAAAACAGCAGGATCCTCTTGACGTCTGGATGTCCTCCAAAGGCACCCCGTGGTGAAGAGGTTCTCTATTAGGTTTGATAAGTTAGAGCTGTTAAGGGGCTGAAGAAGCTTGGTTTGGGTCTTAATGAGAGCTTTTAGATGAAAAGCAAATGCTTAGTTTCACATTTTATGTCACAGAACTGCTTTGAGGTTGGAAAGAGACCCATGAATCATAATTTTAGAGTTGCAGAATAGGGTTTCATACTTCCCAGCTAAAGTTTTAGAGCTCTCCAGTGTAAGGAAACATGGTAAGAAAATACTGCTATTTTTATTTACATTTTAAAATAATAGCAAGGCTTTGGGGAATGAAAACATTTTTCAACAACGTTTTTAGAGCCTACTTTGCAAATGTGCAGCTTCCACAAATCAATTTTGCAACCTCTGTCCTGAGATTAGGACAGATCCTGATGGGACACCCAAAAAGAGTCCCCTTTGACCCACGATCATCTCCCAAAGATTTGAGACCTTCATCCTCGGCACCCTCCTCCTGCTTTGTTATCACATTTTGGGTCTGTGAAGTTTTTAAGGTCATGGAAGTTTATTTGTTAGTCATTTTGGCTTTGCATCCTTGTGCTTCCCAATTTGGGCTGGTGTGGAAGGGAGGAGTGGCACATAGATTCCACTCAACAGCTCAGGCTAAATAAATCCTCCACGGAGCTGCAGTGGATCCCCAAGAGCAGCAGTGAGAGCTTTGCATCAAATGGGCACCTCTGATGGACAAAACACAAAAAAGGATGTGCAGGTCTCTGGGAAAACTAGGAAACTGCCTTTGCCTCCTTTGTTAGAGGCTTTATCCATTTTCTATTTTTAATGTTAGTGGGATATTAATTTTTTCAGGCAGAAAAAAACCGAGGGCAGTGATCCAGGGAACCAAAGGGGGAGATGGGCATCTTGTGGACCTATATTCCTTCCCCTGCTGAGCGAGTGGCACAAATAAAGTCCATGGAAGTGAAGGTTTGAGGTTTGGGAAGGATCTTGATAACAAGGAGCAGGAAGAGTGAGACAAAGTGAGGGCATTGTCCCACTGCTGTAACCTCAGCGATGACCCCAGGTTTCCTGGTGCCTCAAAAGCCACCTTTGGAGATATTGAGGTGGATTCTTCAGGAGACAAATGTAGGAAATCCTCAATATCTAAGTTAACCAAAGCAAGAAGAGGCTCTGCTTAGGTTTTCACAATCTGAAAAAAAAAGGCAGCTTTCAAAATGAAAGAAAGATTAAATAAATATCACCTAACCTATTAATATCTAAGTTATAGCTCTGCTGCTTCTTTCCTTAACGACAAACACCTCGTTCTCTTCACCATATGGAATCACAGGAACAAAGAAGTCAATTTATATTGTTCAGAACTGAACTTGTGACTAATTTCTGCTGGATACTGCAGGGAATAGTCTCCTGACTGTGTAAACACTTTCATCCAGGGGAACTATAACCTGGTAAAGACCCAGATGAATGGAAACTCTTCTAGAAGATTTAAGATGTTATAGGGTTATTTATTTATTTAACTTGTAAATAGAGAGATCTTAAAGTGCTCTTAAAGCTGCTTTATGACAATTAAGAAAGAGATTTTAAGAGACCGCAGTTCCAGGATGTCAGCCTTAGCACTTTAAATAAAATTAATAAGTCTCACAATTATAGATGTCTTCCTGCTTGAAAAGCAAGTGCGAGCCACTCATCATCCTGAAACCCATTAGCAGAGACGATTAAGATCCTTTTCATCCTGGCTGTAGGACCCTAATTCAGCGAGTAAAACTTTGCTTTACACCCTCAGCGGCCCTGCAGGAGTGTTTGGAGCTGCCCTTCTAATTAACTTTAAATGATCTTGATCAATGACCAAACTGGTTTCCCAGTCGGTGTCCATCCTCACAAGTTCTGGTATTACTGGAATTTCCCTTGCATCTTTTCAAGGGTTCAGTGCAGCCAGCTGAGGTTGGGGACTCATGGGGCTCAAAAGTTGACTGTGTGAAATTACATAAACCCTGTTTTTCAGTAAATATTTCACAGAGAGGACAGCAGAGCTCCTCGAAGAGCAGAAAGGGAGTGTGGGTTTTTGGTGGTGTTTTTTTTTTGTCTGTTCTGTCTCTGACTCCTTGTTACTATTCTGGAATAGAAGCAAACAGATTAATGACTCAGATGACATCATTTCCCATCATATATGATCTGTTGTAGGTTGAAGTATTCATTAAAAAGATAATTCAGGCACTGTAGAATTGACAGTGCTGTTTTAGGAGGAAAGATGGTTTGGTCCCTGTGTTGTTCCTACGTGTGTAAGTGAAATAAATGCAAAATATCACATCATAAAATAACACCACCACATTTTTGGCTCTATCTCTTCTTCCAACAAGGTAAATGCATAACAAAATATACATTTTTAATACACTCTGTGGATGTATATTTGTACAGCCTGATTACTGTCCAGGAGAACAATGGTTATGAAGATGTATGTCTTCTCTCCTGCAACACTTCAGCCTAAAATATTCAACTAAAATTGCATGTGAGACATGCTAAAAATATGGCAACAATATTCTTATTAAAGGTAATGCACCAGTTGGGAGGAGGCAAAGCAAATGTACCTGAGAGAGGTCTTGAAAACATCCAGCTGGACACATCCTCACTGTATTGAACACTCAAAGAGCCCTTAGCAGGGCTGAGCAATAATACCAGCCAGGAGGTATCAACAGGCCACAGTTTCAGAGAATGGTTCAATTTTTCTCTCCCTTCCACCCTCGAGCCACCAGTAGTTGTGGGGGATGACTGTTGATCTTCAGCAGCAGAAGGAGGATTAGAACCAGTCCCCAAAACTGAGATCATAGAATCATAGAATACTTTAGGTTGGAAGAGACCTTTAAGATCATCAAGTCCAACCATCAAGCAAACGCTACTACGTTCTCTGCTAAAACAGATCAGAATCTGTCAGGGTTGGAAGGGACCCCAAGGATCCCCCAGTCCCAACCCCTCTGCCAGGAGCAGGGACACCTCCCACTAGATCAGGCTGCCCAGAGCCTCCTCCAGCCTGGCCTTAAAGACCCCCAGGGATGGGGCCTCAACCCCCTCCCTGGGCAACCCCTTCCAGGGTCTCACCACTCTCCTGGGGAAGACCTTCTTCCTCACATCCACCTGAATCTGCCCACTGCCAGCTTTGCCCCATTCCCCCCAGTCCTGTCACTACCTGATATCCTAAAAAGTCCCTCCCCAGCTGTCCTGTAGCCCCCTTAAGATCCTGGAAGGCCACAATAAGGTCCCCTTGGAGCCTTCTCCTCTCCAGGCTGAACAGCCCCAACTCTCTCAGCCTGTCCTCACAGCAGAGCTGCTCCAGCCCTCGGATCATTCTGGTGGCCCTTCTCTGGACACGCTCCAGCAGCTCCATGTCCCTCTTGTCCTGGGGGCTCCAGAACTGGATGCAGTGCTCCAGGTGGGGTCTCACCAGAGCAGAGTAGAGGGGCAGAATCACCTCCCTCTGAGATGGAGAGGGGTGGTAGGTGGATTCTCTGCAGGGGAAGGTTGAGATGCAGAAGGCTGGTGGTGCTGTTGGGCTTGCTCAGCCCCGCTGACTCCAGGGAGCCTGGGGAAAGCTGCCTTGTGAGAAAAACACCAGGTTGATCCTGCACAATTGGAGAGTATTTCCATCCAGTGCTGCCAGCGTGAATGTGGCATTTCCTTTGGGAAGTGATGTCTTCCTTCATTTCAGGGGCTCTGCACACACACTCCAGCGTGTAATTAACACTTGCAAATGAATGCCAGCACGTAAAAAGGCAAGGGCAAAGACTGTGGGTGAAATGCTGGTTCCACCTATTCCCCTCCACCCCGTGACTGTCCAATAGCAGTGACTCGTGGCCTAAGATTGCAAGATTTTAATGGAAAAATTTTGGCCTTCCTGAACCCATGTCCCAGCTGGAGAAAACACAGAGCTGCTCAAAGCTGCCCATGGGATACAGGAGCTTATCACAGAAGCACCAAATCATTAAGATTGGAAAAGATCTTTAAGATCATCAAGTCCAACCAGCATCCCAACACTACCAGGACCCCTAAATTATGTCCTGAAGTACCACATCTACACTTTTATTGAACCCCTCTGGGGATGGGGACTCCAGCACCTCCCTGGGCAGCCTGGGCCAATGTCTCACCACTCTGCCAGGAAAGAAATTCTTCCTAATGTCCAATTGAAACCTCCCCTGGTGCAGCTTAAGCCCATTTCCTCTCATCCTATCTCTGGTTACTTGGGAGTAGAGACCAACCCCCACCTCACTCCAGCCTCCTGTCAGGGTGTTGTCAAGATCAAGTTCTCCCCTCAGCCTCCTCTTCTCCAGACTAAACACCCCCAGGTCCCTCAGCTGCTCCTCACAAGCCATGTTCCCCAGAGCCCTCACCAGCTTCACTGCCCTTCTCTGGACCTGCTCCAGCCCCTCAAGGTCTTTCTTATACCAGGACACCCAAAACTGATCCCTGTCCTTAACCTGTGGCCTCCCCAGAGCTGAGTCCAGGGACATGATCACTTCCCTGCTCCTGCTGGACAGGAGTCCTGCTTCTGCAGGTCAGGACCATCATCTTATCAGCTGGTGCTTCCATGGGGAGGATTTGTTGTGGGCAGAGCTACCTGCATGGTCTAAGACACAGCTTCACGTGAGCAATCCTGCTGCCTGGGGAAGGTCCATCCTGAGTCCCAGCTGGCTGGGTCATCCCTCCTTTCTCCCAGAGGGAATGAAGACCATGAGTTTTGCTGCATGGTGGATGGTCCCTGAGATTTCAGGTCTGTGAGAGAGTGGTGAAGACAGATTTGGCTGTGAAGATGAATCTTCAGCCCTTTAAAGAGAAGGAAGGTGAGGATGAAGCTGGAGGGCACAGTCATGAAGAACTTCAGAGTGAAGGAAATCATGTTTGGATGGCTCCTGTGACGTTGGAACCAGGACAAGGATTTGGGGTCTGGACTAATATTGCTGAAATTATTGTGTGATAAAATCAATTATTGGCATCTTAACACTGAACATTATGTGGAGTATTTCACAGTGTGTCCTAAAACTTGTGTTTTCCCACTTAAACTTTATACGTGAGCAAATACATGAGAACATAGAGAGATGAGATGCCACTGGGATGTTCTGCAGTCACCAGCTGTGACTGGAGAAGGGTGTGAGGCTGCAGACTTGAGTGAAAGGAGCTGCAGGGAATTTCCCCACTTGTGATGTGACAAAAAAAAGGAGGATCCCTGGGCTGGAGCCAAGCAAGCCTAAGGAATGTGCAAGAGGTGAAAACGAAAAGGATTTGGTTCATTTTCTTAATCCTGCTCCCACAGACATGATAAAACCACTCAAGCAATGGTGAGATGCTCCAGCAGAAGTGAGAAAAGCCATGAGAAAAGCCACTGCACCAGCCTGGCCAGGCTCTGTGGAACAGGCAGATGGGGAAGACAAATTTCACACCAGCTTTGGGTTTGCCTGGTTTCCCTGTGCCCATGGGTCTCGTTGGATCGAGCCCTATGGCCAGAGTTTGCTGCTCTCAGGGGAGCAGGAGAGCACAGCCCGTGCTCCCAGCACAGCCTCTTCCCACCAGACAGAGGCACAGGGCTATCCTCACTCCACCCAACCACCAAATCCCCTGGGGCAGCCCAGGGCATGGCCTGGCAGAGCTCCTGTCCCAGTGCAGCACAGATGTGCTGGGGACTGCCTGGCCCGTCCCTCCAGCTGCCACGTGGTGTTGCACACTGCTGCTGTGGTTTGCTCAACATCTGCCAGGGCAGGGGAGAACCACCTTGCTGATGGGTTCATAAATGGCTCAGGTTGTGTTACAGCAGGTAAAGATTTGCATCCAAGAAATGTTTTTGCTTACTTGCCCCATTTGCTGCTGGATAGATATTATCCTTGACAAAAGTTCAATAAAGCTTTACAACATTGCATGCATCCCATAAACGCAGCAAAATCCAAAAACCTTGGCACAGCCCCTTGAAGGAACACATCAACTTGTGTTTTGCAAAGAACTCCACACACAGATTAACGAAATCCTGTTGCAGAGCACAACAAAATGATATTTCAGCCATGGTGCTGAGAAGAAGTGTGGGGCAACCCTGCTTGTCCCTGCTGGTTTCAGAAGAGTCCTCCCCCCTGCCCATGCTATTCCCAGTGTCTCTAGACTACAGCAGCTATCCTTTTATTTTCAGTATTATTAATAATCATTTTTTTGCAGTAGCAATTTATTTGGAGCATACACAACGTCCTGACAGAGATGCCCAATTTCCTTACCTAAGGATATTTCCTGTGAAAGGACCCTCAGCTGATTTGTTGCAGCTCTGACTGCACCCATGAATCTAAAACAAACAGGGAACTCTTTGCTGTTCTGCTCACCTTCAGCCTCGAGGAGTTATTGTAGCTCTTGTAGCACTGCCACAAATTTATAGGGCAGACTAACATCATAAACCAACCCGGAATAAGTTCATCTTTGAATGGGTTTCAGACCACAAGAATTTTGAGGTCTTACTGTGCTAGCGGCTTAGGCAGCTATCAGGGGGTTGGGTTTTTTTTTTAAAAGCTTGTTCAAAACTGAAGGCGTTTTGATGCCAATTTAAACAGAGAGTTGAAGATAAAATTCCAGCCAAAATATGCTACGTCTCTGTATGCCCCAAAATAGGTCGGTTATTCTGACTGAGAGGGCTACGTGTTCAACAAGATGGATTTGTCCAGAGAATGCTTCTTCCCTGTCCCAGACTAAACATTTAAATACAGTGAGATTGTTTCTCTATAAATTCCTGTTAAAGATTAATGCTGAGTGAAAAGATAATTTGATAGTACACCAGAGAGTAAAATGCAATCAGAATTTAGCTGCTGTAAGGAAGAGTGTAGAGGAGGAGCTATTTTTTTTTTGGAGGGGGTAGCTGTTAGTAAAACGTTGTTTTGCCTTGGAGACAGTTTTTTAGAGATATTTTGTTTTTATCAGGAGCTTCATCACTTCAGGAAAAATACATCAGAGCCATGTGTGCAGTGCTTAGGGTTTTTTTTTCCCCTGATTTGTATTGGGATAACAGCAACTGGGGCAACACTGGACAGTGGAACAACTTGGGGGAAGGTTGCAGGTATGGAAGAAGACACGTGTAGCTCAGTGTGGAAAAAAAACATTCAAAAAGGAAAAGAAAACTTATTGTTCTGATTCTCTACCTGGTCCTTTATGGTTTGTGGGCTGAATTATACCTGTGGCTTTTGCCTTACCCACCCCTGTCCCTGCACAGGGCAGGACCTGTAGCCCTGAGATTTGGCTTGGGCTGCAGCAGCTCCAACACCTCCTGCCCCGGGTGGCCAAGGGGCTGTTTCTGTCTTCCTCAGAGGCAGCTCTGAAAGCTGAATGTGGGCTGCTGGGAGCCGTAGGCAAATGCCCAGGTGCCTCTGGCTCCCCAGGGCCCTTCCTGGAAACCTCTGGTGCTCGTATTGCACCCTCACCCCCAGCAGGGGCTCACACATTGACACCCTGCAGAGCCTCTTCCCAAACCCAGGTCCCAAGGAGGACAACCAACTTCATTTTGTGGCTGCTCTATGACAAGTGGGCTGCAAAAAGGGAGGTGCTGCTGCCTGTCCCCTCCAGCTTCCCAACCACTGCTGGACAGGTGAGGAGGACTTTGCTGCTCTACTCCTGCCCCAGACCCTTTTGCTTTGCTTAGCCCTGAGTTTGAAGCTCAGACGATGGCAAGATGATGCAAACATGGCTGTGACCCCAAGGCTGAAGCTGGCAAGGCTTTTGGGGGTGGCTTGTTGCCCTCCCAAGACTTGGCAAAGCCACGGTGGGTTGCAGCAGAGCTGCTGGACATCCCAGGGGACTCAGAGTTCTGTTGCAAATGGGGTTGGGAAGAAGGTTTTTGGGGTCCTGAGCCAAAGCTTTAGCTGCTTTCCTGTTGGTGGAGCAGCTTTGCTCTCATCCTGCCTGTTTTCAGGTGTCTCTGTAAGCCAAGTGGTCTCATTTTCTTGAGGTAGGAAAAGGGTTCGAGGGCCTTTCACAACATTTCTCTGAGAAAACAAAGCTCCCACTCTTCCCTCTTGGAGCCACGTTTCTCTGGGCTGAGATGAGTTAGGAGGCACCTCCAAGGGTGCTTGGCTAGGGCACGTCTCATGGAGCAGGAGGTGGAGCAGAGGATCCACTCAGCTGCTGGGCGAGGGCAGATGATCTTGGTTTGATCTCACAGGATTAGTGCTGGAGAAGGCTTCTGGAAAGTTGGTTGTGCTGGTTTCCCTGCTGGGGGGGTGCTCATGAAGGTTCATCATCATCATTTTTGCTGTTGTGGAGTCGGGGGGGCTGAGGGAAGTGTTTTCTGCCAGCCAAACAGTTTTTCTTTCCCTTTTTCCTTTAATAAACACTATTTTTCCCCAAGCATTGCATTAATAAACAACCCTACCATGGGTCATGAGAAGCAGCAGCTTTCAAATGATGTTTTGTCAAAAAAAAACCCAACCCTTTTCTTTCTCAAATTAAGGAAAAAAATGAAACCCATATATTTAGATTGTGGTGTGGAGACTTTTCATGATCCTGGGCCAGCAGGAGCAAAATATTAACTTGACCCTTCTCAACAAGTTGATTCAAATTTTAACTCTTGTAACATTAGCTTCTCTGTACAATAAAAAAAAAGCAAAAAAAAAGAGAATTAGACTGAGGGATGTTTCTAAGCAGTACAAAGAGAAATGAAACCTGTGTGGTTCCTGTTGCCAACGTTAAAGAACACTTGACAGTAGATGGACTGTTAAATAGTTTTACTTCTAGTAATTTGTAGTGTGCTATTAATCCTTCTCTTTTAATTCTCTCTTTTTTTTTTTTAATAACTTTTAAAGCCCTTAATACCCTGAACAGATAACTAAGACTGGATTTACTTCAAATGCAAATATTGCATGGGAAAAAATGGGGAGTTATTTGTATATGAAACACTTAAGACTAATCAAGCTTTTAACTTTGACACTTTTTTGACTTGTGACTATTGTAAGTGTGTGACCTTCACGTTTCATTAACACTTTCTTAACTCTCTTTAAAAACTTTTCTACTGCTTTTTAAAACGGCTTAGAAATGGAACTGTCATGGAAGTATCAAAACCTGATTCTTGGGAACTTCATGTGCTGTTCCCTTCTAGTAATCTCATGATCAGAAAGTATTTTGACTCTGTGTGGGCACAGGATTTTCCCCTCTTTAAGGCTGGGATCCACTTATTAAACTGGATGGACCTTTTTTGGGGTGCTGGTCTTTGCCTGAGTGTATCTGTGCTCCCAGCCCTGCCCTGTCTGGGCTGCAGTGCTCATCCTCATTTATTGCCACCCTCTTTGGCTCCAGTCTCTGCATTCCCACTGGAAAGGGCTCGCTGGGAAGGGGCTGCATAAAGAGAAAGGGAAAGGCTGTAGGAGAGTTCCCTTTTCCTCAGGTTCATGCCATCATGTGTGCTCCTCCTGCAAGCTTGAGAAATGGAGTCCAGGAGTTGGACTCCTGTCTTAACACTGTCCTGGGACAGGCTGGACACTGGAATTTGGTAACTTTAAAGAAGGACTTTAGCTCCATAGCCACCACCAGGCAGGCACAGGCACTCTTCACTGCTTGAGAAGGGTGTCATCTCCAAAAAACAAGCACATGCAGCTTAGGGTGTCCTAACATCACCCTGGAGTGCAGGTTTGGTCCTGCTGCAAGGGCACTGAGTCTTGTGAATCATCAGATGGTCTTCTGCAGTACCTCTGCTTTACTCAGTTCCTCCTCTGGGCCTAACCTGGCGTGAGATATTAGACACAGGGAGTTTCATTTACCTTTTCAAGTTAATTAGTGCACTCTGCAGCCTCCTCTTTGGTCAGACCCTTGCCTCAGTGGCCCATCCCCGCAGCCCAGTACAATCCTGCCTCTCCCTGTCACAGCAGCTGAGCTGCTGATGCATCTTGTTGGTGGGATCCAGCTTGGCAGGTATATATATTTTTTTCTTTAGTGTGACTTTTGGCCTGTTTTGCTTTTTAGGTCCTGATTTCCCTTTGCCCACCTGGTCCAAAACCATTTGTGCTGGAGGTAGAAGTATAAACTTTGTCTGTGCAACACACACCAGGTCTAACTCTAGATTCTTTTCTTTCCACCAAGGGTCCATTGCAGCAGCCCTCATGCAGGGATTTGCTCTTTTGCTTAGAGATTTGCAAGCTCATTTCAATCTTCTGTGCCCTCAAATCAGCTTGTGTCAAGGGAAGACATGAAAACTACCTTCCCTGGGCACGTCACATCACTAAAATTACTTGTGGAAAATAAATTTCACTTTCCCCATTGAGCATCCGTCCCAAGATTTCCTCTCTTCATGGCTCTTTTTTTCCAGTCAGGGTAATTTTTTAATGCCAGTGATCAGGCTTTGGGCTTTCTGCTCATATCTGTTTAAATTCAACTCCAGCTTGTCTCTTATCAAGTCAAACAAACTGACACACGTCAGTTCTCCCCTCCAACCCCTCCTCTCCTGTGGGATTGCAGTGCCTGGCTGGGAGCCTCAGGCTCATCCCACAGTGCTGGGCAGGTTACACCAATATCACAATTCATTTTGGGAAGTTTTATCTTTGCCAAGTCTTCTCCCTCCATTTCTTGGCTTATGGGTTCTGCTACTTCAAATGCAAATGCATTTCCCTGTAGGTCACTGGGCACTATTGGAGGAATAAATGGAAGGGAATAAGAATTGCTTAAGTATATGGTTTGTTTTTTTTCCCCCCTGTTGTAACAGAAACTCAAATTAGAACTTTATTCCTGTTAAATAATCTATTTTAAAGGCTATTTTGTTCTTTTATCAAAATGGTAATTTCTGAGGAATTAGACATGAACCACTTCATTCATTTTTTTCCTGATTTTAGTGCAGGATGAATAGTCCTGGATGTTGAAGCAACACACGACCATGGGTGAAAGTCATTTTAAGCTATTTCTTACTGAAGCATCCCAGTCTTTACAGGGAAGTATCAATAATAGCAAAGAAAACAGCATTTTTTTCATGACCCAGCCACTTTCCTCTGGTGAGATTGCTGTGGAGACAGTGTAAGGACATCAGACCTGCTCACTCTGCTCAGCCAACGTTGTCTGTTGCAGTGACTTTTAGTCCCTGGGTCTGATGGTTCCTGGTAACCCAGAAATGAAAAGCTCCTTAGCTAGTTTCCTAGGAGGTAGATCTTGCTTTTGCTGTGTATTTATTGAGTCTGTCCTCTGGCTGGGAAGCCAAACAAGTCTCTGTTTTTGGTTGTTTTTTTTTGCAGTCACAGCTTGGCAGAGAATGTGCTGCTGCTGAGGTTACCACCAACACCCCAACCCAGAGCAGGGCTCTGGCTTTATCCAGCACCACTGGGGACTCCTGAGCGAAGACAGTTCAATGAGTTCATTAAACCTTTTGAGCAAATGAGTTGAACTGCTCATAGGAAACCTCAGTGCCTGCTCCTGCTCTTTGTGGAGCTAGTTTTGCATTCTTCTCATCTGTGGACACTATAAAACATGGGATTCTGAGTGTCAGTGAAGCTCAGGTGTTTTCCTCTAAATCCGTTGTGAGGCAAACCAGACAAACAGAAACCAGTAATTTCTTTCAAGGAAATTTAAAACACCAAATTCATGACTTTTCAAGTCTGCAGGGCCTCGTGCTGAGCTAGACTGGCCACCCAAGGGACACTGGGCTTACCCAGGGGACCACAAGCTGTAATTTACCATTAATCTGCTGCTCTGCCATTAATCACGTCTTGAAAAGGCTGTTCTGAATAAAAACACTTCCTTCTGGTTCAAACTCAAGTATTACTTGTTGGGATCTCCAGTTTGG
This sequence comes from Merops nubicus, assembly GCF_000691845.1. NCBI lineage: Eukaryota > Metazoa > Chordata > Aves > Coraciiformes > Meropidae > Merops > Merops nubicus. The sequence goes on from NW_008612826.1 coordinate 73,936, forward strand.
ATAGATGAAATAAGGATTTTTGCTGTGGGCAAGCTGAAGTTTTGCAGCTGCTCGTGAACTGCTCTGGCCAAGACTGAGCAGCTCTGGGCTGAAGGAGAGAGGCTCTGGATGTAAATGGAAATAAAAACAATCAGATCAGCTTTGTTTCTCCTCTGCTGGGTTGGGCCAATTGTACCTTCTTATTAGAAGTCTTTCCTTGAGCAAAAACAGCATGAGGAAACTTTTCCAGGGAAAAGAGCGAGCGTGCACAGTGGGATTCACTGTGCAAAACAGTGTTGTGCTGCAGAGGAACAAGAAACACTGTTCTAACACGAGTTTGACCTCCTTCTTGAAGAAAAGACATCACAAGTGTCATAGGAGTGGGCAGCAGCCTTCTTAATATACTCCTAGAAACCAGTGAGGTGAGAGCACAACGTGCACCCCAAGTTCTGAACCGTGCTGCAGTTCGACTTTCACCATTTTCCTCCCAGAGACACCCAAGTGAAACATATCCCTTACCTCGAATGACCCTTCCAAGGGGCTGAATCATTTCCATTTTGATGCACTGGCATTTTGTAAACCGAAGAGACAGAAGAATTTTTATCACCTTCAACAACTGTGTTGCCAGGGGCAACGCTCATAAATCTGCTCGCCAGCACCCGTCCCCGTGTGCAGCAGAGGGCGGTGTGTGTGTGTGCAAAAAATGCAGATTTAGAGGAAAAATTCCAGGATCTCTCCAGACCCTTTGGCAAAATCTGGGCTCTGAGACTATTGCCTTGCTAACAGCCATGGGAACGGGATGGATCCAGGACACGTGTGGATCTGTTTGCAGATTGCCTTGCGCCTGACCATGCTGGCGGTGTGTTTGAACTTATATTGGATAATCTGTGCCCCAAAGGACTTGTGATTTAAAAATACACCTCCTGATGCATTGCTGCTGCCCTCCTGGATAACGCAGCCTTCCCTGCTCCAATCCCTGGGATGCTGTCTGCTCTGTTTGAAAAGGAAAACTATGCAAGGAAAAAGAGCCCGTTAAATATGTGCTGTGGTTGTTTAGCTGAGAAACCAAAGCACAGCAGAACTCCTGACATCCATTTCCTGAGCTGAACTTTTTCATTGCAAGGCCATCCAGCTCCAGCCTGGTGTTGGGTTGTGCTCTGCTCATGGTGGTTGGGTTTTTATTGGCATAGAGATAAAAGTTATTGCAGTTTTGGTGTCCGTTTTAAAGTGAGCGTGAGAGCCGTGCTGTGTTCTGAGGGAATCCCCAAGTCCTGCTCTGGCTCTTGCTGACCTTTGGGAGACCTTCAGGGCATTTTATCTTGTCTTTTACTTCTGCCACCTTTGTAAGGATAAGGCTGATGGATCACAGAATGACAGAGCCACAGCATGGTGGGGTTGGGAGGGACCTCTGGGGATCATCTCATCCAACCTCCTGCTCCAGCAGCTCACCCACAGCAGGGTGCCCAGGGTCACAGCCAGGCAGGTTTGGGATCTCTCCAGAGCAGGAGACTCCACAGCCTCTCTGGGCAGCTGCTCCAGGCTCTGCACCCTCACCCCAAAGAAGTTTCTCCTCCTGCTCAGGTGGCACCTCCTGGGTTCCAGTTGGTGCCCGTTGCCCCTTGTCCTGTCTCTGAGCACCACTGACCAGAGTCTGGCCCTAAAAAAATGTTTCCTGGTGTTTTAAGGCATTTTTTGTGGAGGAAAGAGGAGTGATGCCCAGCGAGGGTCGGTGGGCACTGCGGCAGCTTGCTGTCCATGGACATTTCTCTGTCAGAGGCTGACAGAAGGGAGGTAGAAGCCAGACTGTTAAATTTTATGTTTCTGCATTTAAGAGGAAACTCTCTGACAAATCAGACAAGAAAATAACATGTTGCAAGAAATAGTGAAGCTGCTGGTAGGCTGATGGTGTCCCTATTTAACTTCTTGGCAGGGTTTTTTCTTTCTTTTTTTTTTCTTTTTTTTCTTTCTTTTTTTTTTTCCCCTGGGCTTTGGAAGAGGAAAAAAAAACCCAGTCTTGCCTCTTACAGAGGGAAACAGCAGGAGCGAGCTGCCCTGCAAACAGATGTTCAGTGCAAATCTCCCCTTGCCACACAATCACTTCAGGCTATGTTTTATGGAGACTTAATTACATGAAATCTCTTATTAAGAGGAAAGGCTCAACCTCCACCTGATACTTTGCTTCAGCTGGGGAACTGGCAACGACTGGTGTGTAGGAACTTCTCTGGCTTTTGTAATATCATTTCAACACAGATTCTGCCCCTGTCCCAGACCCATATCTACACAAAGAATCCCTGAGAGACAGGACAGGAGCACAAAGAGGTTTTGCCATGTGGCTACGTGCAGCAAACTCAGTAGTTAGCTGTAACCTACAAGAGCAATGTGAGCTCACCATCTATTTTCTGTCGAGTAAACATCTTGAATAACTTCATTATGTTAAGCAGGAACCCTTATACTTATGTGGTGTTTTGGGTTTAAATAAACTCACTTGAATGAAAGGGTAGAAGGTGATGGGGTGATAAAAAGGGTGCCAGGAAAACCAAAACCTTATTAGAATAAGGAGGGGGAAAAAAGGGAGAAAAGAGAATAAAAACCAGTAGCTAAAGTGCTGAATGGTCTATAAATAGCAACCAAGTCAGATTGGGCAGTCAAGTACCAAATGGACTTTCACTGCTGCTGACAATTAACCTCTTGCAGCGTTCCTGGCTGTGGAAGGAACTTCGTGATGCACCAAATAAGCCTCTCTGTCTATAAATACACATTGACTCACAGGCTGCAGTGTCCAGACCCGTGTGGTTTGGCTGCCAGGACATCAGGTGGCAATGCAGCCTCCGAGGGGGCCCGTGCTTTATCTCCTGGACCTGTCTGGCATCTGAGGGAGGGGAGAGACATCAGCACCACTGGTGGCAGAGCCAAAGGGCCTGGAAGCGGGTCCAGGGTCAGGAAAAGCTGCTGAAAGCAAATATGGACCCTGCTCTGTCCCCAAAAAAGTCTTCAAGTGTCTATGGAGAGGATCAGGTTCTCTTGCCAGCCTGAATCTGGTGATGGTTTGGGGAGATGGGAACGCAGCTCAGGCACTGGACTGGGTGAACAGGTTATTCTGGTTTAGGTTCAGACTCCTCCATGGAAAAACCAGCATGCAAGGGACAACAAGGGAGGGAGACCCAGGTTATTCCTGGATATTAAGAACCCCCCATGTAGCATCTGGCACTGCAGTCACTTGAAGGTCCTGGCTGGTGTGACAGGGAGGTTTCTCAGGGCCAGACTATGGGGTCACTCAGCATCCTCCAGCTGAGGGGAGCAGCCTGTTCTGCCTGATGCACCCATCAGCACTGCAGCTATGCCACACTTTGCACTTTAATATCTATTTCCCATTTTTTCCCCTCCTTTTTTTTTTTAAATAACTTCATTTACAAGGAAGTTACTTTGCAGATTCAGCCCTGACCTGTCACCAGCTGCCATGACTCTGTCCTGGGGCACAGTGCTGTGGCTGGACACTGTCCTTGCTCAGCTCTCAGCTGGAGGCTGGTGAGATGTTTTCCCCCTGATGTCATCTCAGCTCTCTCTATGCCCAAAGTGTGACTTGTGAGACACTGCACCAAAGTGCTGCGTGTGTGCAACAGTCCCTGCAGGTCTGTCCCCAGAGGAGAGGCTCTTTCAGCTTCTCTCTGTCACCTTTTCTTCTCTCAAGGCACTTCTCTCATGAAATGACTGTGGAGCCATCAGCTGACTGTGAATTTTGGTGGCACGTGTTGGAGGTGGTTGCATTCCCTAAGGGGCTTTGATGCTCCTTATAAAAAAAAAATAATCCTGGGTGGTTCTTGCTGCCTGTGAGAATGAACTTGGGCTGAGTGGTCTGAAATGAGCAGTATCCCCCCCTCCACTGCCCTTTCCCTCAGAGGCTAGCCCTTGAAGGGCAGGATAGAGTTGTGCTTGTACAACACCTCAGATGAAACTCTGAACGTCACTGAAATGCTCAGAGGTGCTGGTTTATCATCTACAGTTATTGACTTATTTTTAAAATGCTTTTGAACAATTGAGGGAGTGATAACTGATGCTTGGGCTTCCCTCTCTATCTTCATGCAGACTTCCACTGAAGTCCTCCAGGGCTCTACACCCTTTTATTTTATGCAAAGTATAAAGTCATTTTATTTAAGTGGAGTTACATACAGAAACTTTGGGCAAAATCATGTGACAGTGTAGTGTGCATATTGAAAAAGGACATGAAGTGGTGCTGGAAACTCCCATGGAAAACCCATGAGTTAATTTGATAAGGTGACATATTTTATGAATGGATGTCAGGATCTCTGAATAACTCACAGAAAATCTAAAACAATTGTTACACCTCACAGCTGCTTAAAACACTGCTTGGAATTTCCTCCACCTTGCCCACACGTGACTGGGAGGAGGCATTTGAGAACCTCCCAAATACCTCTTGTGAAAAGCAGCTGAGGTTTTGGGTGAGAACCTTTAACCAAAGGGTCTTTAGTTCCTGTAAATGAAACCAAAAAGCCAAATTTGGATGCATCCTTTTGGCTTGCAATTGAATATTCATGACGTAATAAAGGCTAAATCCTCAGGCTGATCTTCCTGAACCTCAGAGCAAAGTATCTCCTGTGTGGAGGGCAGGCTGAATGAGCTCAGTTCCACCAGGAGCAAGCTGCTGGGGCAGGGAGGTCTGTTTTTTTTTAATTTTAAGGACTATATTTCAGAGCTGCCTGACATTTCACAGAGTCTGGCTGCTGGGGGTCTGCAGGGCCACTTCCCATGGGAATCCCCCAGTGCCTGGGGGGATGCAAGTTCACCTCTCTGCAGGACAAGTCCTCTCCCCCTCCAGGTATTTGCACTGGAGGAGGAGAAGGAGGAGGAGGAGGGGGAGCTGTGCAGAAGAATGATCCCACCAACTCTCTGAGCATCTCCTCATCGTTCCCTTAGGAAACATTTCCTGCCATTAGGCTAAAATATGGTTACCACAAAAGAAAAAATCCTTCACAGAGATGCAAGGCAAAGATTATTTTACAGTTTTTAGCACCAGTGTGTAAACCTTTTCTGCTTTTATTTTTTGGTTTGGTGGTGAGTTTTTTTGTTTTTATTTTTTGTGTGTGTGTTTTGTTTTCTTTTAAATTTATTCTAGACAACTTTCATTGTCAGCTTAAGACGTGGGTCAGTGTAAGGAGGGAGGAATCTCTATATCCCTTGACTGGCAGCCTCTGAAAGGGTGAGATGGGCACTGAGCAGCTGGAAGAGGCAATACCTTGAGTCTCAATTAATATTATTTAAGGCCTTACAAGTTACCCCTCTGTAGGAAACCTCTGATTTTGTTGCTAATGGGATCAAATGACCAAATGATATCACTGCAGTCACTTGATATTCTTTCTTTTAGAACACAGTGTTGCTGATTCAGTAACTACCCATGCTATGTAAGGTCTAATAGTGCTTCAAAATCAAACATCTGCTAATCTGGGCATGAAAAGCTCCTGCTCTCCCTCCTAGATCTTGTGTGTGAGCTTCTCTTTTTCCTCTCCTAGGTTCCACTTTACCACCCCAGGTCAGCAGCGCTGCAAGAAGTTAATAAATCTCTCTTACAAGGCATGAACACTTCCCTGACTGATTTTTGAATGAAGTCCTACATGCCTATAGTATGTTAACCTTGAAGTCCAGCATTGACACCTCATTATTTTCAGCCTCCCTGAGCAGTTTTCAGGGGCACCCTGTATCTGAAAAGTCTTGTTCTTCTCTTTCTGAAATGGAGGAACAACGTCCTGCTGCAGGTAATAAGTTAATCAGAAGGGCAGGTAAAGAGGACATTAAATGATTTTTTTTTTCTAAATAAATAAATAAAGAAGACTTTAAAATTTTAATGGTAATGTAATGATTCTTATAGCCTGGTTCATTGTCCTTGAATTTAAGCAACTGGCCATATGTGGAGGTTTTGTCTAAAAATATTCTAGTTAATTCTGGTGCCTGGAAGGGTGGTGGTGTCTTGGGGGAAAACTGAAATGACAGGGACATCCTGGCTCCCTCCAAACCCTCCCCAACACCATTGCTTGAGACTCGTGCTCCTGCCTGGCAGGTTGTCCTGTTCCCCTTGGGTCTGCACCAAAGCCACCCTGCCCTCGTCCAGGTCTTCCTGGGGGCTGCAGAAGCCAAGCTGTTAACAAACGAACAGACCGTGAGCCTGGCTTAAAGAAAACACAGCAATTTAGTATGAAAAGTCTTTTTATGCAGCTTTGGAGTTTTGGGGCTCACCATGATTCCTACAACTACATCCATGTCTTGTCCCACTGTATAACCAGGACAGAGGTCCACACACTGTCCCACCAGCGTAAAGCCTCTGAAAATTAATCAAGGCTGAGTCCTTTCTTACCTAAAACCCCCCAACAACACACAGCCCCCTGCTTTTTAACACAGATTCCCAAAGAACAGAGCTTTAAAAAAGGCCTGAGATGTGGTTTTCCAAAGCTTCGAGTGGTATGGTGTGAGTTGGTCATCTGGAGACCAAGCAATGGAGATAATGCAAATAAAACCTTCTGTTCTCAGCAAAACCAGCAGGATTTACATGATTTTGGTGAATGTGGCATTTGGTTATTTGCAAACTGCTTGTACTTGGGTGATGTTAGATAGAGGACTTAGTAGTGTTGGCTTGATGGTTGGACGTGATGATCTTGAAGGTTTCTTCCAACCTAAAGGATTCTATGAGTCTATGTTAGTCAGTGGCAGACCCAGGATGTGAGAGATGTTCATTGTTTTTCTTGGGATGCTGGCAAGCACTGATTATTACCACATATCTTTTTTTCCTGGTCCTTCACCTGCCCCAAACCATCCCACACTAGAAGCATGGAAAAGCACCTTTTACAGGAGGCTCTGACGCATGGTTTTGGTGAATGTGGCATTTGGTTGTTTGCAAACTGCTCGTACTTGGGTGATGTTAGATAGAAGACTTAGTAGTATTGGCTTGATGGTTGGACATGATTTTGGTGAATGTGGCATTTGGTTATTTGCAAACTGCTTGTACTTGGGTGATGTTAGATAGAGGACTTAGTAGTGTTGGCTTGATGGTTGGACGTGATGATCTTGAAGGTTTCTTCCAACCTAAAGGATTCTATGAGTCTATGTTAGTCAGTGGCAGACCCAGGATGTGAGAGATGTTCATTGTTTTTCTTGGGATGCTGGCAAGCACTGATTATTACCACATATCTTTTTTTCCTGGTCCTTCACCTGCCCCAAACCATCCCACACTAGAAGCATGGAAAAGCACCTTTTACAGGAGGCTCTGACACCCAGTTAGATACCACCAGGTCTCATCAGCTGCACACAGGTACTGCTGCCTGTGCCCCTTCTGCTCACACCTTCTCTGGAAGTTTGCTGAAGTTATAAAAATAATACAGCCTGGAGGAATGTCAGCTCTGTGTGTTTCCAGGTAAAAATGCAGCAAATTAAAGCCAGGTCAAATTTTAAGAGATCAAAAATAACCTTTGGGCTGGAAATCAGACCTTATATTCTTTTTTAAAACATCATCAGTGAGGTTTTCAAACGATCCTTTATCAGGAGCAAGGGAAGGAAGAAACCTGTGGCTGCAGATGTAGTTGCCCACGATAGCCAAGTATGAGACCTCATAGCCCAGGGAAGTCCCCTCAAGTCTCAGAGTCAGAGAGAAACCACACTCTTCAAAGGGAGGTTTTTTCCTGGCAGGTTTGTAGAAGCAGTGAATGGATTGAGAAAATCCTGAGTGATTTATTTTGCTCCTAGTACTATTAGTTGCTCTTTGAATCAAGAGAACAGTCCTCCCGCTGCTCGAGCTGCAATCCAGCAACATTGAATAAATAGCACTGGTAAGAAAGTCAAGTGGCTAAATTGTCAGCTCCCCTTTGGAAGCTGCCCTGATTAGAATATCCATTAGTATAAATTGTGTTTTTATGGTTAACCCACTGTGCTAAATATGAAACTGCATTAAGATATTATACTCTTTGTAGCCCCTAAATTGAACTACCTGGTGCATCTGTTTAGTAAACTGCAAAAATCTGAAGAGTTTGGCAATCATTATTATTTACTTCGTGCATTTGAAGCCTTTCCTTTGACTAATGTGCAGGCACTGCTGGGTTTTGCTGCACAACAACATCTCCCTCCACACTTAAACCTAGCTGCAGAGTGCTGAAAACTGGATGCTGAGAAAACTGACTTTTTAACTCTGCAGCACACGGTGCCATAATTCCTTTCTACTCCGTCTGCTCTCGTGCCAGAAGATCTGGAACACTTTTTTTTTTTGTTTCTATGCAAGATGATACATTTAAAATGGGGAAAAAAACTGCATTTCAAATTTTCCTGCCTGTTGGGATCAACGCTGACAGCTTCACTCCCATTGAGTGATTTAATGCATTCCTCCACCTGCTCACCAAGATAATTACTTGACCCTAAAAAATCTGTGCACAGTGAAAAAGAAAAAACCAACAACCCTCTTTAAATCTCTTTCTGACTCATGAGGAAAGTGTGTTTCTCATTAGGGACATGGCTATATTAGGGGAGCAGAGACTCAAGCTGGCTTTGCCCGTGTGGAGGCTGGGGCTGGAGGAGGTGGTGGGGTGTGAGAGCTGCTCCAGAGCTGGAAGCTGTGTCAGATCTCTAGTTCTGCTCCTGGTGTGTTAAGTTTATGAAATGCTTTCAGCAGTGTTTATGGACTGAGGTCTCCTCTGGCTTGGCCCCGTGCTGTAGTTCATTGCACAGCATGTGCCACTGTCCCAACCTCTTTGTGCCCTGACCTACCCTGTGCTCTCTGCCTCTTCTTGTCTATGGTGTTGTCCCTCCTGCTGCTTGCTCCTGCCCTTTTTCAAGGTAAGAAAGGTGCCACCTCTTGCACCTTATTTGTACTTTGTGTAATTTTTTTTTGGTGAAATTCTCAGCTCCTGCAAGCATGTGGCTGTGGGGAATATCAGCTTGCAGAAAAGCTGTACTTGGTTTTTTCCATAACCTTGAGGGCAAGAGCTCTCTGACCTGGCTCAGGTTACTCCCAGGGCTCTGGAGCTGTGAGGAAAAAGAACCAAATGCTTTTTGAAGTTTTGTATTTCCTGACTGCTTGGGTAGCCCCAGAGCATCATCCCCACCTCCATCTCTTCTCCTTGGGTCCTGTGTTCTTGGCCCTTCTCCAAACCCATGGAGCATCCCATCAGCTGAAGGGCTGGTATCCTTCTATTCCCCAGCTTGTGCATGATTGTTTTCCCCCATGTGGAGCTCCAGGGGGCTTTATGGGGTGATGAGTGGGTGCTGTGATAGTGAAATCGTGAGTGAAGGATCCTGCCTGTGCCTTTGCTTCCTGCTGGGGGGCTGGACCAGCAGTGGTCTCTGCTGAAAGCAGTGTGAGCTCAGGGCTTGGAGCCCTGCTGATGCCACGGCAGGAAGCAAAAACAGCCACGTCGGCTCCATCCCAGCCTGAAATTCTCAGATGCCAGCAGCTTCTTGAGATATTCACAACTCCTAAATTTGCACTAAAAACAAATAAAAACGCTGACAAGTAGAGCCTGCTGATTTCACTGCTTAAAACACAGTTTTAGGTTCTTTTTCCTCCCTTCTCCTAAAGAGCTTGATGCAGAGAGCTGGAGCTGTCTGGGCTCCTGAATCATCACCAGCATTGTTCCCCCCACCAGCTGCAGAACTTTGTGCTGTTGATGGTCCTTAACCAGTTTATATTTGCCTCTCTTTGAGCTTGCAAGGCAGGAAGGGAGGATGACTGACCTTCTTCCTTGCAGTCTGAGAGATTATCTTGCCCAGTGGGTCAAGACTTTAAAAAAAAAATTAAAAAATCTGCTTTTAATTGTGTGTTTTTGAACTAGAGTCCCATTTCAGCTTTCTGCTCAGCATTTCTTGATTGGCTCTAGAGGTGACAGGATGGGTTTGGCTCTCAGGCAACCTAAATACAAGTCAGGAATGGGTTAGGAAATGTGACTGAGCTGGCTCTCCTGTGGTGTGGTGGAACACTTGGTGTAATTCTGAGTTAATATGTCCCTTAGCTTACACGTGTCACCAGTATAGAAGTCATACAGCATATGAATTAGTGCTTAAAGATTCAGAATTACAACCTCTGATGTGATTTTAAGTCACAAATCCAAACCCTGCTGAGGCAAAGAATAGAGCAAAGTTCAATGCAGAGATACTGGGAGGTAGAAACCTATTTATTTTCTAGAGCAGAGTGCTGTTTTCTCCTGAGGTACATTTTTTTTAAGAAAAGCTATCTTTTGTAGAGTAAAAATTTTCAGTATCCCTTGCCAGACTAGCCTGGATTCGTGTTTCTTTTGATGAGCAATATTCCTCTTGCTGGTTGTTACCTACTTTGGGATGGCTGCAGCCATCATCAGCTGATGGCTAACATGAACCTGCTGCACAGCTACTGAAGGAAAAGAAGCCTAGGAGCCCAGATTTCTGAAAGGTAATGAGAAGTTAGATGGCTGTGCTGTATTTAATAGAGAAACCAAAGAAAGCATTATTCAGCAGTAAATGTCTCTTTTTTTGCTGCATCTGCCACTATTGAAAGGATCAGCTGCAGTCCAGTGTCTGTCATTACTGCCAAACAGCATCAGCAGGAGAGGGTCTCTGGCTTGAATAGAGAAAGAACAGTCTAGAATATAGTAGATAAATGTTGTTTGGGTTTTTTTCTTTCAGTTATCTTGGGCTGATGAACTTGGTGTACTTTAGTATAAAAAAAAAAAAGAAGCTGAAGCCACCTCCTGCCATTGGTCATTTCTGGGGTACCCTGGAGCACTGCTGCTTGGTAGCAGGTTTTGCAGGCAGGGGAGAAGTAGGTGGGATGTATTTAGGAGTTTTATTTATGCTTAATTTAGCTATAGGTGCATGTGAGAATGTTTTCCTAACTTAGTGTCCTCTGCATCTTGATAGAGCAGCTATAGAATGGGCACAAAGCTGGTGAGACAGCAAACTAATTACAATTTGCTGTCCAAATGGAAGAGGGGATGGAGTTGGGACTCTGAGAGCCTGTCCTGGCTCTGGTGACATCAACTATTTTAATTAATGAGAACACACTTATTAAATTTGCAGATGGCACAGAACTGAGCTGGGCTGCAAGGATGTTAAAGGATGGGATCAGAATTCAAATGGATGGTGACAAAGTGGAGAAATCAGAATGTGAATCTATAAGGGCATGAATAAACTTTTAAATGAGACAGGAATGATGAAGATGCCAAGTTGGACTGTGTCTGGCCAGGCTCCAGGAGCTGGGGTGGGCTGCACATGCCTGTGGGGTATCAACATTGGGCCATGGTGATGGGCACAGGGTTGGGTGATGCATGAAGTCAACTTGCTCTGCTCGTTGTTGGGGCAGTTTTTGATACCTCATAAACTGAACGTTGAGAGGTGGAGAAAGGGCTTGGAGAAAAAGAACAGGAATGATCAGAGGGGTGGGAAATTGGTCTTGCTGCAAAAGATGGAGAATACTTAATCTGCAATAGAGACTTTTTGTACTTGCCATCAATTTTCAGATAGGAAGATGTTAATGTGGAGGGAAAGGATATGCTGAGGATGATCTGACCCTGATGGGGGGGCTTGAAATGATGGGAAAAGGTGGCTTGGTGTTAGGCATGGACTGGATTTATACTTCTTGATGCTGAAGTAGGAAGGCATCTGGTGCAACGAGTGGGTGCCCAAGAAGGAATTGTCCTCCTTATCACTCTATTGCTTTTATTTAAAAGACTCAGGTCTAATCCCAAAGTGTGATTATGAACTTTGTGATGTTAGACAGGTCTCCTGATTCATCCTGGCTAGTGAGGGCTGTACCCCACAGCACCCTGGACGTGCCCCTTGGCCAGAGCTCGTTTTGCAGCCACTCTGTAGTTGGTTTGCATGTGCACAGGAGATCTGCTGCTTCCTCTCAGCTGGGTGAACAAATTCCCAAGTTAATATCTGGACCAGAATTTCCTGCCTGGAAAACGGAGAAGATAGCAGAAGGAAAAGAAGAGAAATCCATTAATATTTTATAAAGCATTCAGACACTATAGCAATGAGTGCCATAGAAAAGCCTCTGAGGAAATAAACAAATTTCTATCTTCGCAGCAGATGTTGAAATAATTATAGTAAATAAGGCACAAGGCCACACACTGAACAGAGAGAACAGAACAGGCTCTTGAATCTCTGCCTGAGCATCTCCTCAGTGCACAGAGGGCCTGTGGAAGAAAGAATCCCCTCAGAAAGGTGGTGGCAAAATGCTACACGTACAACAAAAATGATTTAAATTTGGGCAGAAGGATCTGGTTTTCCTATTTCCAAGCTTTGGAGACCTTGACTCTGCAGCGCTGGTAATCATGTAAAGTACATCATAAAGTAGACTCCAGTGTAAAAAAAGAGGGAAAAACAGTGAGACTGTAAAGCTAAAAGGAAATATTCTGTTGAATTTAAGAAGAAAATATCACCTGCAGAAGGCTAGATGGGATGCATTTTAACAATTAAGAAGTAGCATATATGTTCAGGGCAGACAGTTAGGTGTTGGGTAATTTTCATGCCCTGCAAAATCCAGCTATACCAATTACTACAGTACCCACAGGAAAACTCTTGAGGACCCAGATAACATAAACCAACCATTGTCCAAGTGTCAGAAGTTGATTTTTTTTCTATAGTTGTGTCTCTAAGAACAGTTTGCATAAGCTTTGGATGCTTCCAGCATTTCCTTGCCTATCCTTCCCTCCTGACAAAATCCATCCTGCAGTAAAGACTAAACTCCTGTGCTGGCAAACTGCTCGGGGTGAGCCCTGGGTGTCTCCTGTGCTTCAGCACTACAAGCAGGAGCTTTTCTTAATCATGGTCCTAATGTGTAACTACTGCATAACTTTGCTGCCATGATGAGCTTGCCATATGAGGGATTGTAGCAAGTGTGGCATTGAATGCTAGTAGAGAAACTTATTTCAGCTAGTGACTGTCTTAATGTTTTGCTTTAGGAACTTTTCTAAGGGCCAAATAAAGTAGAGTGAAATTTATAGTCAATTGTACAGAGCTGGTGAAGTTCCCCCTTGCTTGATTGCTTCAGAATTTTCTCCATCCCAGCTTGTAATTCCTATCACTGAGATGCACAGTGGTTCCAGCAGGTTCATAGAATAGTTTGGGCTGGAAGGGACCTTTCACGGTCATGTAGTCAAGCCCTGGGCCGGGACATCCCCAATTAGAGCAGGGTGCTCAGAGCCCCAGCCAACCTCCCCTGGAATGGTTCCAGGGATGGGGCAGCGACCACCTCTCTGGGTAAACTTGGCCAAGGGCTCATGAACCTCAGTGTCAAAAATTCTCATCCTTCTCTCTAGTTTGACTCTCCTTTTAGTCTCAAACCATCCCCCCTTGTCCTGTCTCAACAGGCTCAAAAGTCTGTCCCCATCTTTCTGATAGGCCCATGGAAGGTCCTGAAGGGCTGCAATAAGGTGTCCTCCAAAAATGGACCAGAACTGATGACAGAACCTGAAGCTGTGAATTTCTGACTGGTAGCAGCATTGCTGGTTTCACTCTGCATTGCACTGGTGATGTGAGAGCTGCTCTGGTTTAGCAATGTTGCTTTTCTAGAGAGAGAAAGTAGGTGCCTGAGCAGCCCAGACAAGGAATGGTCTCCTAGGGGTTTGAGTCCCTTGGTCTCTAAACCATTCGTGGTGCAGTAACCCCCATGTGGAGTCCATTGTGTCCCTCACATGGTGCAGTGTGCTGGGGATGACCTGCAGCCTGAGGTACATCTGCAGTGTCACTTCATGGGGGTAGGCCTGTTGAAGACCCCCAGACAGAGCTATAATGGCTTTTCCCATGTGTTGGGGCAGCATTTACCCACCTACCTCTACCCCAATGCTGCTTTTCACCAGTTTTTATCTCCTCTTTGTAGAGACATATTTCCCTGAGGTTTGTATTTTGAATTTAGCTGCAGCTTGGATGTGCAGAAGTGTGACTGTATAACCCTCGTTTCCATAGGAAATAACAGCTGCAGTGTGCAGCAGTTCAAAAAGCCACCACAAGTCCAAATGAACATTTTAATTCTGTTTCCCCACTGCTGGAGGGACTGACTCAGATGCTGCAGTGCTTCCCCACGTGTCAGGGCACGACGGAGCCTTGGGCTCCCAGGTTCCACACGCCAAGTCATAACAAACAGAAGGAAGACAGGTACTTTGAGATTCACCTCCTGGGGATCTACACTCCATAAACATAAAAATGCAGACACAGTCAAAAAAAAAAAAAAAAATCAGAAAGCTGGAAGTTCTGTAATTAAATCAGCAGTAATCTAGGGTTTGCTCACTGGCTGGGCTTGGACCTGGCTCTGTGTTGGTGCTGTTCTGTGTGTACATAGATGTACATACATGTGTGGGCAACAAAGCTGGTGAAAGATCTGGGGAACGTGTCTTATGAGGAGTGGCTGAGGGACCTGGGGTGGTTTAGAGAAGAGGAGGCTGAGGAGAGACCTTATGGCTCTCTACAGCTCCCTGAAAGGAGGCTGGAGTGAGGTGAGGGTTGGTCTCCTACGTTACTAGTGATAGGACGAGAGGAAATGGGCTCAAGTTGCACCAGAGGAGGTTTAGTTTGGATGTTCAGAAGAATTTCTTTCCTGCCAGAGTGGTCAGGCACTGGAGCAGGCTGCCCAGAGTGGTGCTGGAGTCCCCATCCCTGGAGGAGTTCCAAAAAAGTGTAGATGTGGCACTTGGGGACATGATTTAATGGTCCTGGTATGGTTGGATGATGGTTGGGCTTGGTGATCTTAGAGCCAACCTTAATGATTCTGTGTTGTTATATATACACTGTTAGCAACTGTGTTCAGCAGCTTTTCCAGCCCCTGTCTCCTTTGTGCCTCAGCCACCCCACTGCAAGCTCTGCAGACGTGCTTGGCTGATGCTTGGGAGGGACAAAGCTCATGCTTGGGTCCCTGCTCTCCCTGCATTCACCTCAGCAATTCTCATCCACATCTTTTTTCATGTGTGTGCTTATATTTTCCTTGTTAATCTGGAAAAGAGTGGAGGAGACAAGGGCTGTCCCAGCTGTATGCCACCTTTCCCTGTTTCACACCCAGGCTGACACCTTTGCTGTGGGGAACCCTCATGATTCAGTAACGCAGACCTCACCTCCTGAGATTTGTTTTGGAAATCTCTCTCTGGTTCTTTTGCTTTCTCTACATCCATCTCCATTTCCAGCTGAGGTGTCCACAACTCACAGCTGATTAAATTTCCCTGTAGCTTTCTTCAGGAGTTCCTGGAGGACCTTTGAGCAAGGGAGCAGACTTACAGTACAGTATGTGCAACATCTTTCTGATAATTGCTCTTAATTCAGATTTCCCTGTGCTGAGGCACACTCTGTACAAATACCCCTCCAGGTTTTAAATATTAATTCTCTACTTTAACCCACAAGAAACGATCCAAATAAGCTAGAGTGGCATTATTGGAACCTTCTACAGTATCATGTAGGGCTTTGTGTGTTGTCTTTGTTAGGCATAATTAGCACTTTGAACGTACAAACATCAGATGGTGGTTGAATAGGACAATTTGTTTAACCCTTCAGCCTCCACACGCTGCATGCCCTGGAATGACACTTTTTTCTCCCAGTTCTCCCTATCCCACTGCAGGGGAGGTGAGGATGAGTGAGTAGTTGTGTGGTGCTCAGCTCCTGGTTGAACCTAAACCATGGCAGCACAGTCCCTGCTTGGTTCTTCATGTGTGGAAGTAGCAAAGGCAAGACCGATGTCCCAAGGGCAGCAGATCTGTGTTAGCTCCAGCATTTATTCTTCTTTTATGTCTTTGTGCCACACCTAGAATGATACAGTGAGTTTTGATGTCCCTGACTATACGTGGCCAGAGAAGGGCTTCAGTCTTTTGAAGTCTCTCAGGTTGGGGGTGTGCAGGGTGATGTTAACACAGAGAGAACGTGGCACTTTCTGTTGAATTCAATTTTTTTTCTAAATAGAAAGAAAACCCTCTCATATTCCAGTTAATTCATTTCAAGGAGTAGGATTTTAAGGTTGGATCAAAATCCATAGATAGGAGCTTCAGGCTGAGCAAATAAAAGCCTGAATGGAGGGCAGGGCAGAGAGGTGCCCTCAGTGGCAGTGGTGGTTGGGCAGGTTGGTGCTTACCTGCTTCCTATGGAAACTCCTCCACACCATCCACCACTCTGTGCTGAGGCTTCAGCAAGCAACACAACCTCTGACATCTCTTGCTTACCTACAAGACATTCCCAGAGGAAAACCCCATGGATTGGCAGCGGATTGGAAATCCTGATAAAGGCACCCAGCCCTCAGCAAGTCTTTGCCATGTGTTGGGTTGCAACAGGCTGTGGAAAAAAAATTCCTTGTCTTTTATGGAGTGATAGTGGTAGCAATGGCAGAAGCTAAAAGCCTGGTTCTAGACCCTGACTTGGTTCAGCCTCTGCACAGGGTGGTTTGACTTCTCCAGGACTTACCTGGAGGAGGCAGGAGCCCTGCCTGGGTTGTGAAGAGTGGGGTGAGCATCAGGCAGCTTTCCCATGCAGATGCACGATGTTCCTGGTGATGTGAGCCAAGCCTCATGCTGTCCTTTCCCCCAGGTTTATGAGCAAATAGAATTGAACTCTTGTGTTCCTCTGTTCCTTGGCTCAAATCTTAAAAGGGGTATTTTTGTATAGAATTGAGAAGGGACTTGCATACTTCATTTTCTTTGCTCTCACAAGTCCAAACAGATCCCTTCCCCTCTCTCTCTCTTTGGACATCTGTTACTGGATTTCTCCTTTTATTCTGACCGAATTTTAAGCCTGCTGCATGAGTTTCTGGAGCCTGGAGGGTGTTCCCAGCTGAGCACTGGGAACCCAGGCCAGTGACCTGGTCCTGCCAGCATCTGCTCTGGCTGAGCTCGCAGCACCACGCGGTCTGGAGGGGGCTGAGTCTCTGCCTTTCTTTTTGATCTTTGCTAATAACGGCTGAAAATAGCACTGAGGGGCCCTCCCCCTTCCTTCCCCCGTTGTTCATCTTATCGCTGTTAAAGTTGAGGCTCCTTTTGGAATGTGTCATGAGGTTATCTTTTATTTATTCACTGCATGCACGTAACCGTCTCCCCATAGGAGGAGGCACCGCGGTTTGAAAAGGGAAGGCATGAGCTGTGCATGGTCTGCCCCAGGATTTATGCAAATATGTATATTTTTATGCCAATTTACAGTCAACTGTCTGTCTTGTTAGGGGAAAAAGTGGCAAGTCTGGCTACAAGCCAGAGCACAAGCCAGTCATTCTCCCCGTGCCTGCTCTGCTCGCAGGGAAGGGGCTCCCGCGGATGCTGTGCCAGAGGAGATCTGTGGTTTTGGGGTGGGGGCTCCTGGCCCATGGGATGTGTAGGAGAAAGCCCAAGTTGGGGAATGATTTCCACATCACGTTCCCCTCTGCCTGTCGCTGGGGTTTGTCTTGGCTCGGTCACTGCTGGAATTACCATCCACCCACTGCCTCCAGCTCCGGGATGCTCAAACACCTGAGCTGCCCGATGCAGAACGCTCGCAGGGAGGAGAGCAGGCAAGGAGCTGCCTCTCAAAGTCCCACCCTGCTGTTAATTTTTCCTAGACATCTCCCTTATCAGCGTTTTGTACCTCTGAGCCTTGTTAATTGGTGAGAAAAGCCGCCAAGAAATCCAAGGCAGGCTGGTCGGAGCTGCTGCTGCTGCAGGAAAAGCTGAATTATGTGTGAAGCTGGAAGTCTTGCAGCTGTCTTAGACACGTGAAAAATTTTCCATAAACATTGCAGGATGCTTTGGGGGTTTAAAAGGAGATTTAGAAAAAAAAAAAAAGAGGAAAAAATTATTACTGGGGGACGCCTCTAACTGGAAATTTGGAAAATCTCTTTCAAGTTGTAGTTTACATCCACTGGTTTAAACCTCTGCTGTGGAAGAACCTGTGAATGGGACCTCTTTGAGTTTTCAGACAATAACTCTTATCATTTGCAAAATATTTTTATCTTAAGCATTGGAAATCAGCTCAAGCTTACTGCATAATTTGATGTATTTATTATCTCTGTGAGGGTTTAGTCTCTGGCAATGAGGACTGCCAGAAGTTCTGATTTTACTTTCAGTAGGTTTTTTTTTCCAAGTCCGTGCTCTAAACCTTTTGTTTTTGTCACTTTTGTTTTCCTTTGAATATTTGGGAGGGTTCCTTGTTTTGTTTGGATTTCTTCGTGCAAAACTGAGCAAAATGATAGGGATTAACAAAAACAAGAAAGTTTCAAGTCTACAATTAAAAACACCCAGGGAAGGGTGGACTCTGTTACCTCCCAAGTCTTGGAGTCAGACCTTCAAAACCATTTTGTTACCTAAAAGTCTTTGAAAATCCCACTAGATACCTGTGGTGGTTGGGAACTTAACTCCTCACTTCAAAGGTACTTTTCCCTTTACTTTTTTAGGTGCTTTAAAAACTCCTGTTAGGTGTTTTATGTGCATCTCAGGGCACATAAATGTATTTGAAAAATCACAGGTTAACCTGAAAGAGTCAGCTCTCTATTGATCCCTCTGTTGTGGAAGGTATTTAGTTTTATATGCAAAATATGCTTTGATAATTCATTACTTTTGTCTTTCTGGTATACTTTAATTTGATTTAAATGACAAGCATATAAAAATGATGTTTTTTAATATAATTTCAACTGAATTCCAATTCCAACTCAACAACTTGACAAAAAATAAATAGTAAATACATGTCATTCTGGGTTTTCTACAATAATAAAGCAGCTAAAATAAATAAATTAGGACTTCAAATATAGCTTCTGACTAAGAGAATCTGGGTTATAATTGCTTGACAACACTTAGAGAATATTTTGTATTCCCTGGGCAGCAAAAAAGCACCAAATTTAACATGAAGGCTGTATTACTATATACTCATTGCTACACCAGTTAACAAGCATCAGGCTGTTTTCAGGAAAATAGCTAGAACTAGATAAAAATCAATTTTAAAAATTAAAGTTTCTTGTGGTTTTAAATTATGCTCGAAATTGTCGTGTTAATTAAATCCACTCTGAGTTCAGTACAAATTAAAGGGCAGGGAAGGTAATTCTCACCTCAATTTCAGCTCTGTGTTACAAAATCTGGGTGTTATGCTAACGAAGCACAACAGTCACCCAAGAACAGAGAATAAAGTAAACAAATATAATAATATGGGTGTTTGCAGTGCAGGTAATTAATTTCTGCATTTCCGAGGAGTCTGGACTTTGCAGCCAGCCTCTGGGTAAAGGAGAAATCCAGGTTTGAAATCTGCCCTTGCCAGTCAGCATAGAGATTTTGTTCCCCTTTTCCCCCAGATTTCAGCTTTCCAGGTATGACAAAGGTTTGAGTGATGTGGCAGGAGCCCCCTCTTTGGCAAACTTAAAATAATTAAAGGTCACTTGGGTACATCACGGAGGTTTATTTGTAATGATGGAGAAATGATGACCTAATGCAGTGATTTCATTAAATCCTTGATGGGATTTCAGAGAATCCCTGGGTTGGAAGGGACCTTTAAAGGTCATCTCATCCAACCCCCTGGAGCAGGTACATCCCCATCAGGGTGCTCAGAGCCCCGGCCAACCTCCCCTGGGATGGTTCCAGGGATGGGGCAGCGACCACCTCTCTGGGCAGCCTGGGCCAAGGGCTCACCACCCTCAGTGTCAAAAATTCTCATCCTTCTCTCTAGCCTGAATTTCCTTTTAGTTCCAAACCATCCTGTCCCAATAGACCCTGCTCAAAAGTCTGTCCTTATTCTTTTCGATAGGTCCCTTGAAGTCCTGAAGGGCCACAATAAGGTGTCCCCAGAGTCTTTTCTTCCTCAGGCTGAAGAACACCAACTCTCTCAGCCTTTCTTCATAGGAGAGATGTTCCAGGCCTCACTGGGAAGGTGGTGGTTGTCTCTGTGTCACATTTCTGGTCTATCATGTGACTTCAGCATCGTGGGGTCCAGCTGTGGGATGCCCCATCCCTCTCCCCTGCATTTCATGCCCTCTGCTGCTGTCAGTGCTCAGGGGGATGTAAAGCTTGTACCCCACATAACCTCCAATCCTTTCGTGCAATTTGGATTGTCTTGATGTGAAGGAGTTAGTAGGAAGGTGACATCACCTGTGTAGGTACTGGAAAGGTCTCAGGAAGAAGTCCTGGAGGCAGTTGCAAGACACCAGCAGAAATGTGCATGGTGAGGATGCTGCTCCAGCCTCCAGCCAGCATCTGGGGCTCTTCTGCCTGACAGGATGGAACGTTTCACAGTCACACTGGAGGTTTATCTGTTCTCCTGTTTTTCTTTACCATGCATGGTGAGGATGCTGCTCCAGCCTGCATCTGGAGCTCTTCTGCCTGACAAGCTGGAACATTTCACAGTCACACTGAAGCTTTATCTGTTCTCCTGTTTTTCTTTACCCTTAATAATGGTGGCACAAGTTTGGTGGTGCCCTTTTTTACACACTTAGAGGCATGAAACTGTTGCTAGAGCATCTCAGAGACCTTTAAGTTGTGGACAAACGCTGCTTTCAGAGACGGTGGAAAAGCAGATGAGCAGGACCTCAGTCCTGCTGTGCTGGATTGCAAACATCTGGGGGGTGTGAACCAGAAAACAGTATCGTGGAGATGCCTCCCTGAAGTCCTGGAAGAAGGATGGGTCAGTGACCTGTCCTGGGCACTTGGAGAAGCTTGCAGAGGGAAGGTGCTGGGGTGCTGTAGGCAGCAAATCCCCCTTGCTGCAAGAACACGAGAGGAGCTGTTGCACCCAGCGTGAACCACTCTGCAGAACAAGCACTTCTTGCTGTGCTACATCCACCTCCCTCCTCACGGCAGGGCAAACCTCTGCTCCATCCCAGCCTATCCAGCAGCCAGCTGGGAGCAGGGCTTCCCTCTGCCTTCCCCCTCCTGGGCATGCAGGAAAACCTTCCCCGCTGTTCTTTTGTCTTGCTGGTAGCAGCTGCAGCTGGTTCCTCTCTGCTCCTCTGATAACTTCCCTCTGGCTGCTGCAGAGCTTTGGAAAAGGGGAGGTCAAAAGATGCTCGGGTGCTTTTAGTTATTTATTTAGGAGGTTAAATTAAACACAGATCTACTCCTTTCCTGTGCCTTGTGCAGAGGAGAATAGAAAACCACATTTCCTTACTGTAGCCTGGGTCCTGCCCCTTTGAAAATGAACTCTTGGGCATGGCTGGGATGCTGTTTTCTGTGAATATTTGGCTGTGCTGCAGTGACAGGCTCTGAAGCTGTTCCCATCCTATGTTAAACTGAAGCCATCTGCCAGGAGTCCTTGTACTTCTGCCAGACCACAGAACTGGCCCTTCCAGGACAATTCTGGGATGGTTCTTCTGCACCTCTTAAAACCCTGTTGAGGCAGATATAAAGACTATCCCTATCTTTTATTTTATGTGGTGTTTCTGAGGATTTCAATTGTATTAATGGCTACATGAGTGTATGCTTTGTGATATGGAGCAGTGGAAGAAAAAACAAGTCCAGGGGGGACTAGAAGGAAACTGAATTACATCCTGCCTGGGCTGGAAGTGAAAATTAAACTGAAATTTCCCCAGGTGAAAGGCCAGCAAAGCGACTGTGCAGCTGAGCATGGCTGGGCTCCTTTCTCCTGCTTCTCACACCACTTCTTCTGCCTGGAGTCACATCAGGGCAACACGATTTGTGGTGCTGGTTTTATAGGTAGACCCATGTTTATGTGCTCTTTGCATCTTTGCTGTTTTGGTGGTGACTAACTGCTGGAGTATAATTAAGAGCTGAATGGTTAGGGTGAGGGGAAGGGAAAAATAAAATCAAACAGTAGCTGTGGCATTCATAAAACTCTGGAATGTGTTATTTTGAGTGTTGGTGAGAGGTACCAGATAGCCTGAGAGAAATCCTGTGTGCAGCCTCCAGTGAATGTGCCTTATCTCTAGGCTGGAAGAGCAAGTGTGTCCCTAAGAGGCCTCGCTGCATGCAGACCTCTGTTTCCCCTCTCTGTGTTCACTGTGGGGCTGTTTAGCAGCAGCTCTGGATCCTGGAGGGTGAGAACTGAGCACTGCCAGGCTCTGCTGCTCAAATCAGTCCCCATTAGACATCAGTTCTCCCTTCCCAAACTTGACAGGGTGAAGGGTACCCAATAACTAAATGAAGACAAGCAAAGTGCCTTTGTCTTCCCAATGCAACTTAAAGAGACCTTCCTAAAGTTCATTAATAAAAAAAAATAGAGAAATCATTAAATCCCCTTTCCTAGAAGACAGCCTCTTAATTCCAGAGATGCAGCAGATACAGAGGGTATGCTGTGTTACCTCCCTCACACCTCCTGCTAAATTTAATGTTTCGGAGCCCTGCAGACTTCATGGCTTCTGGGAGCACAAACAAGCTCAAATCATTATTTCAGGTTAGGAGAAACACGGCAGGTTGGAAATTAAAATACTTCCTCTGTGGTTTGCATGTAACTCACAACTTATGTTCCTCCTGACGTCCATAAAAACGAAGGCTCTAGTTACTGTATTTAAATAGCATTATTAAAAAATGGAGCAGTTTAACTAAATTACTCTATTAAATGGGGAACTTCTGGTCTCTCTTGAGAAGTTGGGCTGGTTGGGCTGGGGTAGGGTTGGTCCTTCACCTGTAGCTGGACCAGCCAGGGTTATTTGCTGCCAGGCTGACACCATGCCTGGGTCTGGGGGTTCCTGGGTCTGGGGGGGTGCAAGTGGTGGTTTTGCTGTCTGGAGCTCGTGTGGGGATCTGTTTCCTTTGTACAGTTTGTTACCTGTTGTTGTACCCATTGTCACTGCTGCTGTTTGTGTTTCTCAGGGGTTGCCAGGTTGACAAGACACTTTTTGTAGTTGCTTTGCTGGTTTGTCAGGACTCTGTGCTTGTTTGGGGGTGAAATTCCAGAACATTGGGGGAGGGCGCTGGCCCAGGCACTCACCCTCATAACTGTCCAGCCCTGGGGCAGATCTCTGGGTGATGCTCTAGGAGAGGAATTGTATAACTCTAAACAAAACTTGGCAAACGTTCCACACAGGCAGCACTGACACCATGCTGGCCTGGGAGTCCCAAGGATACCCAAAACTCTCAAAACCTGAGAGTCTCCTCCCCTGTCTCACCCCCAGATTGGGTGAGATCACTGAAAAACAAGGCCACAGACACATTTAACTTGATAGCCAGTGACACGATCAGATCAGAAGTTGCTGTCACCCAGTGACACAGAATGAGACCCTGACCCACCCCCCAGAGATGGCAAACACCACCCCAGGGAACACAGAGTTATAGAATGTCTGGGTTGGAAGGGACCTCCAAAGGTCATCTAGTCCAACCCCCCCTGCTATAAGCAGGGACATCTCCAGCTAGATCAAGCTGCTCAGAGCCTCATCCAGCCTGATCTTGAATGTCCCCAGGGATGGGGCCTCCACCACCTCTCTGGGCAACCTATTGCAGTGATCTGTCACCTTCATATTGATATTCATATTTTCCCTAGCATCTAACCTAAATCTCCCCTCTTCTAGCTTGAAGCCAGGCCAGCAAATCAGTTAACATTGTGGACAGGCACTATTCAACTAATACCAAAAGAGGAAAATAATATTTGTATAACAAGATTGTTTTAACAAACTTTATTCAGATTCTGTCTTTATCTCAACCCTTCATGCCCCATGTTGGGCACCAAAATTAGTAATCCATCTATATTAATGGTTGGTTATTTCCTCTACTTGATCCTGCTCTGTGAGGTTCTGTAGCTCCCAGCTGAGCATCTTCCAAACATCTATGCCATCAATTTAATAACTAGCATGCCAGGATGTACAATTTGTATTAGGATCTTCACTGTGGTCAACAAAACCCCCCAGATATGTTAAAATCTCCCTGTGGTACTGGAAGAATTTAAGTACTATTTGCCTCCTGTGGCCATGCTCTGACTTGAAGCCTTCTCCATGGTAAGACTGAGCCACCAGGTCTGTATCCAAAAAGAGAACTCTGCAAGAGAATACACAAAGAGCAACTGGCCCTGAATTCTCTACCAAAAAATTTGAATTTTGGCAAATCAGACACTGTGCAGTTTAATAAGACTGTAATTAGGTAAAGTCTGATCGACAATTAAAGCTCGGTGCAGAGACTGCACAACACTTCTGTGCTCATCTGGAATAAAACATCTGCAACAGTTTTGCTCATCCAAAGCTGGTGGTGTTTAGACCTAGGAGAAATTAGAGCTGTGGGATCTGCGACAGCATCTTTTGAAGCTCCTCACAAACACTGAGGTGCACATCTTAATTGCAAGCTGGGGATTATTTCCCTTCTACACCAGCTCTAGTTTGGGCTAAGCTCTCCCTTCCAGGAGGAAGGAACCCAAACCCAAGCTGAAACTTCACCACAAGGCAGGATCACTCATCCATCCTCTTCAGCTAATTTTCAGGTGTTTCAGGCACGGAAGGGCCGAGCAAACTACCCACAGGCACCCCAGGCTTGACCCTTCCCAAATGGTGTTAGATAAAGATGCTTTCTTCAAGAGGTGCAGCTGGTTGATGGTTAGGTCAGAATCTCTCTGCACTTGGGTCCATCTCAGATCTGTGCAATGTGGCTGGAATATTTGGGCAAGGCTGGAGCTGGAAGTGTAGTTAATATATTGCTTCGTGTAATGGATTGGTAAAATATGTGTATTGAAAACTGTTTCTCACTTTCTCCTGTACTTTGATACCAATTATGAGTGACAAGCTGGCAAATTATCTGCAGTGATGACACCCTGGGTAATAGGCACAGCAAAAAAAGCCCAGGGATAATTTTCCTGTTCCAGACTGGAGTCTTGAAGCATTAAGAAGTTAAAAATAAATAAAAAGAAAAAAAAAAAAAAGCAAGCCTGGGAATTGCACACGGAGCACATTTTCTGTGGAATTACTGAAAAAGAAACCCATGAGGTCAATTGAGTAGAAATGTGAGTTAAGACAAAACAGTTCTAAATTAGTAGCTGTCAGGAGAGAGCTAGTTTGGCAGAAAATGTTCAACTGGAAGGAGTCTTAGCCAAGAAGGAGTCTCTCGTAGACTCATTAGGAAGGAAGACTCATCAGGAGGAAGATGGGTTTCCAGTTGAAGGTCTCTTTAACAAGGGAAAGGATTAAATCCTCCTCCTCAAATTCAGGAATTTGAGGGTCAAATTTCTGTCCCCAGCTCTGGGACATCACTAAACTCAGCTGAAATGCATGAATGCCATCTGAAACATCCAGAAATAAAGTTAAGGAGGCTGAGGGCTGGAAAGGAAACCAAGATGGGTAAAGTCCTCCCTTAAATGACTGCAGAAAAATGTCCTGAATCAGAGTATAGACATCAAACCAACTCTGGCCTCTAAACTACCTGAAACCTTTTGGAGTCTACATTAATATTTCCTGGCAGCATCCTTAATTGGAATAGGAAATCAGTTTAGAGATGATTTGGACAGGAAGGTGGTATTGCTGGAAGACATAGAGGGCTGGTTGCCCTGACTTGCACATGCAACAATTTAATGAGCATATTGGTTTTCTCATTCACTTTTTCACACACTGGGTAGCCATCCAAGTGTGTGAAGAAGAGGACCCAAGAGGTTCTGCAAGAGACCTGAGGCTAGACCATGAGTTCCTGTGGTGCTGCAGAGTGTTGGAGAAGAGGTACAGGTTAGGGAGAAGTCATTCAGTAAGAGGTTGTTGAGATTCAAGCCATCATTGAGGCCACTAGATCCTCTAGCATGATGTCCAGCAGATGAAAAGCCATCATGGGGCACTTGGATGCTCTGTCTTGTAACTAAAGACTTCACCTGGCCTCACAGGAGATGATGCAGTTGCCTTCTCTGTTCCTCTGGGCTGTAGTGCCACCACCTTTGAGCTGGTCATTGGTAATGCCTGTGCACAACCACACAATATCTTTCATCCATGAACATTTTTGCAACAAATACCTTTTTTTCCTCATCGACTACCAGCCACGTTAAAACCTGATGCAGCTTCAAAGGAGGGGTTGAGATCAAATGTCCCAGGGCAGGGAGCAAGGCTGGCCTCTGCCCATTTCAGATGTGCAGACATAAATCAATTTATACCAGTTGGGAAGCTGCAATCTCAGATGAAAATATGTCATTTGATTAGGTGGCAAATACCTGCCTGATCCTAGCAAAGCCCAGCTGGGCTCTGTGGGCTTGTGGTCAGACTGGCCGCAGAAAACAGGTATTTATGTTTCACAAAAAGTCTTGAAAATGTGAATCTGAGAAGCCCAAAAGGCAGCTGAAAGGAAAGCAAAGCTTGGCACTCAAAATAGCTCATCGTTTCTGAGGATGGCAGCCCAGCCCTGGCACGTGGGGCTGGGAGCAGCAAATGGGATGCTGTGGTCTTGCTGGTCAGCTGTCCACCTGCTGTGCATCGTTCCATTGGATACCACACGTTCTGCCCCTGTATATGTGTATCCAGAGCCTGGATGTGTGAGCACATCTAGGTATGGAAAACTGCCTCTGCTGAAAAATGTGTTGTAGTGAAACATAGTATTTGGAAAATTATGACATCCTGTTTTGTATCAGCACTAGTGTGGCCAACAGGAGCAGGGCAGGGATTATCCCCCTGGACTCAGCACTGAGGAGGTTGCCTCTCAGATTCTGGGTTCATTTTTGGGCCCCCAGCTCCCAGAAGGACCTTGAGGGGCTGGAGCGTGGCCAGAGCAGGGCAACGAAGCTGATGAAGAGTCTGGCGGACAAGTGTGGGGAGGAGCAGCTGAGGGAGCTGGGGGTGCTGAGCCTGGAGCAAAGGAGGCTCAGGGGAGACCTTCTGGCTCTGCACAGCTCCTGACAGGAGCCTGGAGCCAGGGGGGGGTCAGGCTCTGCTCCCAAGGAACAAAGGACAGGACAGGAGGAAAGGGCATCAAGTTGCCCCAGGGGCGGTTGAGGTTGTCCCTGAGGAACAATTTCTTGCCCTGGAGGGTTGCCCAGGGCTGTGCCAGGCTGCCCAGGGCAGTGGTGGAGTCCCCACCCCTGGAGGGGTTCCCAAGCTGTGGAGATGTGGGGTGAGGGACACGGGGCAGTGGGGACCTGGCAGGGCTGGGGGATGGTTGGACTCCAGGATCTGAAAGGCCTGTTCCAAGCAGAACAGTTGTGAGCTGCTGTTGGGCTGGGAGCACAGGCACAGTGGGCTGTGCTCAGGACCAGGAATCGCTGCATCCTGCCAGCCCCAGCCAGCAGCCAGTGGTGCAGAAGGCTCCTACCAGACCCTTGGGATCTGCAGGATGAGCACAAAGCCCCAGGGCCCACAAGCAGCCTGTTGAGTTTTGACTCCCCTGGCAGGGCTTCAGATGAAGCCTCAGACTGCTGCTGTCCGAGGGCTTTGGGATGGCCTGGGCTGGAGAACCACAACCCTTTGCACCAAGGAGTGTCTGCACAGGAGCTCCCCTGGGAGGGAGGTGGCTGAAAGAGAAGAGGCAACAGCCTTGTCCTCTGCAGATGGCCACAGAAATAAATGAAAAGTGGTTGAATGTGTTGCTAAAACAAATTGTTATATTCACCATTTGTAAGGCTGCAGTCTTGCCTCTCAGCAGGCAAGTGCAACCATCGCTTTCTTCTGATGTGTCTCCCACCCAGGGCAGGACTAGGAGAAAAGGGGTGAGGAGACACTTCTGAAGTGTGAGTGTGTCTAAAATGTCCCTTTTCCTGCTGTCTGGGTCATTTCCCCCCTGAGCTCCCTTTGGGGCTGGTCGCACAGGAGGCAGCACTGGCAGCCTGGAGCCACGATGGGGTTTTGGGTTGGGATGTGGATGGTTGTGCAGCAGGTGCTGGGGTGAGACTGGGAACTTCTTGGGACCTAGATGAGGTTGTAACGGGCTGTCCCTGTGATCACAGGATCACAGAGAGCCTTGGGTTGGACAGAACGTGTTGTGTTGCTCAGGACATAGTAGGAAAATTTTATCATACATAATATTATCATTAATAATCATATATTTTTATATTTTCTTTGCCATTCTGCTACCAGTTGGCTGAAGCTGATTTTGCCTGCAGAAAGCCTGAAAGCCTATGACACTGTGAGTTTTTTTGGCATTTATTCTGAAAAATAGATTCCACTCCTCTTTGGCTCCTTTCTGATCTGTAACTTGGAAAAAAAAAGTGTGTGTATGTAGGTATAGAAAGCGGATTTCTGCTGTAGGAGGTGTGTTTGTAGTTACCTGCTCAAGCAAAGAAGTGGGGTGCAGCTGAAGATATCAATCTGTCTTTGTCAGGGTGATCTGTTTTTATTGCCCCAAGCCAAACTTCATGTTTTAACATGCTCCTTACAGGAATGGTATCTTGAGGGTCTTCCCATCTGCTGTCTCCAGCAGGGATGACAGAAGCAAAGTTGACTTCTGATTCCTTTATCATTTCATATGACAAAGTTATTCAGAGGAGATACTTTGCAAAATACTTTTCCAAGTGGGACATTGCCTTCTTTTTTTTCCTCTAACTACTCAAAAGATTTGCCATGGGGTAGGTGGGACAGAGGGAGCTGACACCCCCTTGGCATGCTCAGAGTAATGAGGATTTTAGCTGCAGGGACAAGTGTGATACCTTTCATCTTGTAAGGGAGTTTTTTTTCCTCATCCCACCCTGCCACCCACCAGCAGAGAGTTTTGGGTCTTGCCATTGGTACAAAATGCCTGGGGGGCATTCCAGGGCTCATTTTTAAAAGGTTTTTCTTGGTTTTTTTCAACTTTGAATACTGTGCTGGCTTCCATGTATGAAGAAAAGAAACGAGTAGTCCTTGCCCCAAGGAATTCCTAAAATTTCCCATCCTCAAGTAGAGTTTCCTCTAGTCTCTGTGAGATCAAAGCTTAGGGGTCAGGGTTGTGGGCTCTGCTCCCAACACTATCCCAGCCCCCCTGGCTGACCAGGGTTGGGATTTTCTGCATCTTTTTTCCTCATCTTCCCTGTCACCAGCTGGACCTGCTGGTGCTCACGTAGCTCCTGCTGGAAGGAGACACGGGCATTTGCTGGTGCCTGGAGACCCCCAGGCAGATGACACAGATCAGCTGCTGGGTTTCAGTTATTAATAGTTTCAGGAACTGCTATTAATACCCTTGGAGCAGCAGCGAGCTGTACTCCTGCAACGTGACAACAGGCTAAGTTTAAACAGGTTCAATTAATTTCAGTATTAAAAGTAATTTAAATTCAATTATTCATTTAAAAAAAAAAGTGGGACCTGTTAAGTGGCTGCCCATCAGGCAGAGCTCTCAGGTCTCTGGTTCCTCCTCTTTCCCACAGTTGCTTCTGCCTTTCCAGGGAGACAGGAGCTCTTTGCTCCCCAAAGCCAACGCACGGCAGCTTTGGGCACTCAGAGACCAGGGCTTCTGCCTAATTAAAAGCTTCCAATAGATGTATTTGGTGTTTGGAGAGTAGCAAACCACTGGTGCAGCCATGCCAGCGTTGGAAAAGATGAAGCTCAAAGGAACAGTAGGGGAAAAATGAATATTTTAGCTGTGTGTGTGCAGGAAGATCTTCCAGCATCCGTGTGTAGGGAGCTGAGCTTTGAAGCGCCTTGATGATGGATCTTTGCTTGTCACTGAGCTCTTGTAACTTCAGCACTTTAAAAACTTTATTATGCTTTCAGTTCGCCAGCAGAAGAGCTACAGAGAAGTGGTTTGGGGTGGGAAGGGGAGGATGGTGTCGGGATAGAGACTGTAAGCAGCCTGTTAAAGGTTTGCCAACGTGGTGGTGGTGAAAGGTGATGTTTGAGCAGCTCTCCCTCATGCCTTCCTGCAAGGGCATCTTTGCCCAACCCCTGCTCTCTTGCCCTGTAGAAACAACCACTTCATTCCCTGAAGTGTGCTGCAAAACCTGTGTTTCAAGTTTCTGGATCCAATTTGCTGTGATAAAACCCAGGAGATACCTGTCAAACATTCCCTTCATTTTTCAAGCTTACTTGTCCCTCGCTCGCAGCCACTTGTGTAAGTTTACTGAGGAGACAAAGGGCTGGTGGGGCAGCTCCCAACCCCTCCCCTCGTTTTAGTTATCAAACAGTTAAAGGTGTTTCTTTAAAAAAATAAAAGAGCCCTTCCCTGAGGCTTTTTTCCCTTTTTTGCAGAAGGTCACTAAATACAGTTTGATTTTCTTCTGGTATAGCTAATACTCTAGAGAAGTTTATGCAATTAAAAAGAAAACCTAAACATTGTTGTTACCAGTGTTGGGACGTGAAAGGTGTGATGGCAACCTGCAGGGAGTTGCGTTTGGAGCTGGGAAATGTCCTGGTGTTTTATCCTTCTGACTTGTACTGGGAGAGATTCAACGCATTGTGAGGCATTATTCTGGTGTGAGACTGCTCCTGCCAAGCCCATCTGTGGCTGCATCCAGGCTGCTGTCTTTAAACCTCTTATTCTCAGGGCCTGATAGTGCAAATTAAGTGTGTTAATGATTTTGGAAATCCTGTTGAAACGACTTGTCCAGCCAGTGTGAGGTGTGCCTGGGCATTCACTGCAGCTGCCCTGTAAAACTGCCCCAGTTCTTCCCCTGCCCTCAGCCTTTTGGGCTGTTTCAGGGTTATTTGTAGCCTGGATCAGGTCAGTGGTCTCTTTATAGTGGGGCAGTTACCCGTGGCACAGGAAATCTCAGCAGCAAGGGTGTTGACTTGGGAGATTCTGCAGAACTCCTGTAGGCAATCAGCTATTGCTTCTTGCTTCGCTTCATTCTCTATCCAGTGTTTAGTGGTAAAGAGCCATCAATTTTCACTGATTTCCAGATTAATAGGTGTGTTCTTGTATTATTATCATTTTTTTTAACTGATCCAAGCTGGGAAAGATGGTGTGGCAGAGAAAGTATGTGCAGAGGTTTTATGGGAGGATTTAAAATGTCTTCTTGGAGAGAACCTCCACTTTCAAGAGAGCTTATTCCTAACCCAAACCAGCTGCTCCTGTACTCTAAGAAGGGAGCAAAGAGAATGAAAACCTCCTGCCTTGGGAGATCAGAAGGTCAGGGTAGATGGTGTCAATGCACTTTTATTAACTAAACCCCAAAGTTTCCTTGTTTGCTGCTCTCCTTGGAGTTTGGACGCAGGGCTGGGTCAGTATTTAGCTGGGAAACCTCCAAGGGAATCTCCAAAACCTCCTTAAGCACATGGCTTCCTACAACACCAAACACAAAGGAGTGGGTAGGATGGATCATTAAACTTGCACCATCCTACTGCAAAGAAATAGCTTTTAAAATATGAAACTTTTTAATTGCTGTGTCATTGGAGTGCAGGAAATGCTGCAAATAGGCAGAAGGTTTGTAGGCTCCAGGGAGCAGCTCCCTGGTGACTGTGGCAGCGTGGACATGTGAGCACAGCTCAGGAGTAGCTGCAGTTGAAATGACCCAGCAGTCTGCAGGCACCAGATTTCCTTCAGACTGCTTGCACCTCCTTCACTGACACGTGTGTGCTGTTAGATAAAACTTCTAGCTGTGTTCCAAATAAAGGAAATTTGGCCTGCCTGCCTTTAAAGGTGAATTTTGCAGAGCAGTGGCAATGTAAGAAGGTGTCTTTGCAAGGTACATTTTGCTCCCCTGCTGCCGTGGCTCAGCTGTGGGGATGGTGGTTTTTATCTACCATCATAGCTCAAGATAGTTGATTCATTGCATGTTGGCTGATTTGGTTTGGAGCACGAGGATCTTTGGGCCCCACAGATATTGGGATGGGAACAGTGGTGAGTAGTGCTCACACCAACCTGTGAGGAGGGTCCACCTGGAGCTGGAGCAGGGTGTTGGTCCTCAGTCCTGGTTCCAGAGCAGCTTATACCCCCTTAGAAAAGAAACATGAATTTATTCATGCCCTCCTGCTAGATTTCTTTTCTTTTGGTTTGTGTTCTCCCTTCTATTTTTGAGGTGGATGGAAGTAAAGTGCCAATTTGAATGTCTCTGTTCACTGTGATTTGACTTCTTCCGATGAACAGCACTGTATAAATATTATTACTTGGCAAACAATCTGAAAAAAAACATGTTTTAGAAGTACTCTTACAAAGTTTCTGGAGTTTTTGCAGGCGAATGCTTTTCCACAGGGATGTGGCACAGAAAGGATGCCAAATGCTGTGGTGCACTGCATGGCTGCAAAGGGTTGGACAGCAGGGCTGAAACCCTTCACGGGAGGATAGACAGCACCCTGGACTGGTTAGATTTTGTATCTTAGTCACACTTGTATTAACTCAACTTTACTTTCTTTGAAAAGTGAGTTCTCAACTTCCTCAGGACTGTTAGAGAAATCTAACACAGAGCTCTGATTTTGAGCAAATTTTGGCTTTCTCATCCTCTCAGATCTCAGACGTGTCCGTTATTTTGACAGTAATTTAGTCAGCAGAAAGGAACCAAGCCATGACACTGAATATTTTCTTACTAAAAGATGCCTAAGTATTCTTCGTGTACACTTTTGAATTACATCCATGAATTAGCTCAGTGGAACTAATGATTATTCTCAGTAAATCTCACTTCTGTCAGAGGTGGTTGAATAAATTTCATAGCTGGATGCATTTAAAAATACTTAATAACACTTACAGCAGGATTAGAAATAAACCCATGGGTAATAAATTAGCATTTCCTCTCGTTTCAAACACACAGAATTTGTAAAGATCCCATAGAAGAGACTAGAATGAATATGGCATTTGCCATATTTGTGCCAGAGCTGGGGGAATGATGCAGTCTGTAAATCAATTTTCATGTCCAAGTAGCTTTAGGACTCTTGTACAGGAGTACTCTTGGCTGGTTTTTGTGCCTTATCTTTGTCATTCTGTTTGTGCCCCCTTTTCATCACCCACAGTTTGTTGCTTATTGTTCAAATTCTGTTTTGATGGCAGGACTATTAATTTATTCACGAGCTTTTCTGGGGTGGAGGATAAGCAAAGGGTTGATCTTCAGAACAGTCTAGTGATCCAACACGAAATTGCTGCTGCTGTTACTCTGCCTTAAAAGAACTGGTGAAGAAAGAGTGATTTAAAAAAATAAATATCCACGGGGATATTTATTTGTGGGGATTTTTAATGACCTGTTGTTTTAAAGCAGGAAGCAGAACGTGGCTGTGGTGCTGGAGCCCACAAAGGCACCTTAGCCTGGGACCTCAGAAAGGAGAAGAAAGCATCATTGGAGGGGCAGAAGTAAAATGTTTGGCTTCAGCAACTTTTAATTCCAAACACAGGGATTAAGGGTGAAATCTAGCTCCCAAACCCATAAAGCAGCCTTTTTTCTTCCTTTTTTTCCTCCTAAACAACTCTGCTAGCTTCACCTCTAACAGGACTAACACAACACTTCCCAGCTAATATTCTATTTATTTTTCCTTCAGCCACAGCTGGGCTCACCTGGACCAGGGTCAGGCAGGAGGAACACAGATTTTCCATGCTGTGGTGCCATTTTGGACTCACAGATGTGCTTCACTGGAAGCACGTTGTCCTGTGACAAGCCTCTTGCTGACAGCCAGTGCTGGGGTAGATTCCTTTTTGAATGGTCTCTACTGGTTGGCTTGGCTATGGGGCTGGGGCTGTTGGCCCTCAGATTAATTGATGTGACTTTCTTAGTGACCATGGAGTCTGACTAGGCTGAGAAGCTGCAAAATGTTATCAGAAATTGAGATATGGAAAAAAGACAAGCACTGTTCCCACTGCTCAAACTCCAATGAATGTCAAACTCAGTATTGTGCAAATATTCATCTTGATGAACAGCAGGATGCTTGACACAGTTTTGCATTTAATTGGAATATTTTCTTGGTCCAGGCAGGAAGTTATCTGGAATAACAAGTGTTGGACACAAAGGAAACTGTGAAATCTCACCTAAAATATTTAACAGTAGTGTTATTTTGTTCCTCCTAAATCAAACAACCCAGTTGAATAGTTTACCTTTGATCCATGCAGAAGAAAAACGGATGCCAAATATGGTTTAAATCTTCTGCTTCCACCAAGAACCTGTCTTCTGAAACTCTTGCTGAAGAAAACAAAACCTTTGAGCTGGGCTCTGTATCAGTACAGTCCAATTGGCTTATCTTAGCTGCAGGTTTGGATTTGCTTTTGGCTTGCCTTGACTTTGGCTTTCACAGCAGGTCAGTCGCTTCCCGCCCCACAGTCGATGTTTATTCCTGACACTCTTGTTGAAATTCTCTTGTTTCTTCCTTGTTCCATTGTGGGCTTTTTTTT
>NW_008612827.1:0-7620 GCF_000691845.1 Merops nubicus
CGGGATTTTTCATCCCTTGGTTCGTGAAACACAGATATAATGGCCAGAAAGTTCTTTGCAGTGCTGTGTCCCAGGATACTCTAGCTACTAGCCAATCAAATGTATCTGTAAGGCAGGAGACACACAAATCTCATTCCAGGTGAGTCTGTAAAGTTATACAGCAGTGTGCTCTCTTAACAATGTTAATACAGTCACCAAATCTTAGACCAGATAACTGTGATCAGCATTGTACAGTTCTCTGTCTCACTCATAAAAATGTCTTTTTAAGTATTTGGAAGCATCAACAAAACATACTGTCAAAAAGTCTAATATTTTGACAGTCAAAAGTTTTGTTCCTTGCTGTAGGAAATGGACCATGAGAATCTCTTTCTCATACATTTTCGGTTAATGTTTTAAAATCTTCTTTACAAGAGAACACAGACAAATAGGTTTGGAAGGAGAATTGGGTCACTCTAGTGAAACAGTGGAACTTGTAGGTTAAGTAACATTTTCACATGGGATTTTTTTTAAAAGGCGACCCATTTAACCAAGGCCATCTGTCAGCTGTGTCTCTAATAACCCTAGTGGTGGCTGAAAGGTCCGTCCCTCCCCCTCCCCGTTGCTATATAATGGAGGATAATGCTGCCTTTAGACCAAAGCAAAAGGAAATTAAATGTATTTAGAGCTTTTGCATAGAAAAGCTGATTTGCAGCTGTTAAGGTTTGGGATCTTCCATGTCTCTGATTCTGCAGTCTTCTTCCTAGTTTCAACTCAGCAGGACCTAGGAAATGAGTATGTGGAAGGCTAAAGCGTGACACCATTCAGCATCAGCTGCGAATGCTAGTCCTGGCATTCCTCCTTGTTAATACTCTTCCCTTTTTTAATACACTTCTGCCTGTGTCACAGGATTGCTGAATGGATCCATTTATATATTAGTAAAAATCTGTGAAGACTGAGAGGACACTGTCCCAGTATTGCTACTGCTATCCTGTGGCAAGAGATCACCAAAAGACGTACAGCCAGATAACACAAAATATGCTGTCACCTACCACTAGGCTTCTTTCTTACTTTGTGTCATTTTTTGTGTTGTTTTGTTTTTGTTTTTGTTTTATATTAGTGATGGAGCAACTCCTCTCAGCTGGTGCAGAACACGATGAACAAAAACAACTCCCATATGCTTCCCTTTTAAGACTCACAAAAGCGTATCAGCTGATTTTAAAATAGAATTCTTTACAACTACAGCAATGAGAAGATATATTATTTTGTTTCCATTTGATTATTATACTTCATGAGACTAGCAAAGCACCAGATTAGATCTTTTGTAAATACTAGGATTAATTCTTTTTGTTTTGTTATTACAGATAATCCTGCACCAGCACTGTCTTCTGCACAGCTGTTCTTTTAATGAGCATTTTGGCTCGGACCAAATTTGGACCTATGACCTTGAATTGAAATGCAGGCGATTGAGCAACAGAGCGTCTCCAGGCACTTCCACTCTCTCACTAGGATGTGATCTGTTGCTTTGCAATGCTTAAACATGATTTTATAAAGACGTGTAGGAATGCAGATATGTCATTGCTGGATTATGATACAGAAATGTAAACAGCTGTACACCCATGTCCTGGTTTCATCTGTGATAGAGTTAATTCATCACAGCTGGTAGAGTGTTGTGTGAGAATAATTTTGATAACACATTGAAGCTTTACTTATTGACAAGTGGTGCTTATACTAAGATAAGATAAGGGCTTTTTTTTTTTTTTTCAGTTTCCCATGCTCTGCCAGCGAGTAGGAGCACAAGAAGCTGCAATGGAGCATGCCCAAGATAGCTGACTGAAACGAGCCAAAGGGCTATTCCATACAACAAAAAGTCATGCTCAGAATATATACTGGAGTGACTTGGCTGGGGACGCATATCCCTGCTCAGGCATCACTCAGCAGGTACTGAGCAACTGCATTGTGAACCACTTGTCTTTTCTTGGGTTTTACTGCTCTCTCTTCTTTTTTTTGGTAATATTCATTTTCATGGCTACTATTATACTACTATATTTTAGTTATTATAATATTGTTATCTCAGCACATGAATTTTACTTTTTTTTTTTTCCTCCTGATTCTCCTCCCTATCCCTCTGTGGGAGCCAGGAGTGAGTGAGCAGCTGCTAGGTGCTTAGCTGCCGTCTGTGTTTAAACCATGACAACCTGCTGCAATGCATGGAACTTAGAAAAAAAAAAAACAGCTTAAACAAGTCAGAGGAATCACTTGATTTTAATTTTCTTCAATATGTGATATTGTATGAATAAACTATGAATCCCCCTGATCATTTTAGGTTAGTGTCAAGTACAGACAAAAAAAAAATTTGTTGTATCCCTTCTCCCTCCTTCTGTGGAACTACTTGTAACTATTTCTTGTACCTCCAAAACCAGAGAGATTTCACTTGGATTATCACCAGCAGTCGTTGTTCCTTTTGCATGCTGTTAGTTTAACCTCGAAACACATTTAAAGACTTAACAATGCAAGATGACAAATTGCATTTTGGGGAAAAAAACAGTAACACTTTGCACAGAAATTTACATATAAATAACTTTGTGTCATTATTTACTTTAAATCAGCTCCCTGATTGGAAAGACTAAGAAAAGAGACAATGTTCAGTGTCTAGAAGTGTAAATGTATTCCAGAAAGGGAACACACGGTGTCATCTCTACAAATAAAGTACGGTTTACCTAATTTAGCATGATAAAAATGTCTTCTTTATCTTAATGGTGTAGCTATGCTGCTCTTTAGGTAATGGAATTCACTTCTTAACATTGGCACAGAAATTTGGAAGGTATTTCTGCATTTTGTAATGGGAGCAAGAAGGCAAGAATACTTGGTGCATCACAGTAGTAACCTGGTATCACACAAATTAAAAGAGCTGTATGGGTGCATGTACATACAACCATACATATGAAGCATTCATCAAATCACAATGTGAAATATCTGCTTATCAGAAAAAAATTACTAGTTCACCCTAGTTACCTATTAAAATAATTAACAGTTCATTCCTACACAAATGCAGAAATAGGCAAAACAGGCCAGTGAAGAAAGAGGGTGCACTGAACTATTGCTGACAGCATAAAGTTTGAGACAAGCACAAACAGAGGAACTATACTGCTTACCTCTTATGCTTTAAGACTGAGAATTGTTGCTGATGAAGACGGTGATGCTGACTTTGAGAATTGTGTAGCACTGCTGTTGGCCACAGGCAGGTGAGGAACAGAAGCTTCATGACCAGGACCATCTCTTCCAAAAGAGAAATGCACCTGATCAGACAATCCACCTTGCTGAGGTTTTAGTGTTACTGTTCAGTAACAGCGTAGCATACAGAGGACAGACGTGAAGCAAGGAATCACTGAGGACAGAACACAGGGGCATCCCAGTTCTGATGTCCTTGCCGAGTTCCCTACAATTTGGCAAATGGTAAAAATGCCTTCATCTTTACATCCCAACAATAACTGCTGACAGACCAGAAGCACCTTGCTTTCAGGATAGTAAATGGTTTGTTTGGCCAAGCTGCAGCCTGATCCATTGCTTCCAGTTATTCACTGTAGATGCATATTTGAATTCTCCATCACCCACTCTGTAACCTCTTCAACATAGTCTGTGCATGCAAAGTGATGTCAAAGATTTAATTCCCCCTTAAATCCCAGACAGAACCATACAAATATCTGCTTTAATGACAAAAGTCTCTAAATTAATCTTGCTTTCTATGTATGTATCTGCTCAAAATAATTTTCTATGCAGATCAAGCTCTTTCATTAACTGGCTACATTGCACACAGTGATTAATGTTTCTTTAATCTGCAGTATCAAACATTTGCTGTGTAAATAAAGAACAACTTTTGGACAGCGCAATAGCATGGAACAAATCCAAACCAGAATGAAGCCTCGTTCCAATATTCTCAAAGAACATTTGGAAATACCAACAATTTTTGGTTTTCTATTTAATTTACCTTAATTTTACAAGATATGGGCATGTCTCAGAGCCAGTATCCTTACACCACCCCTAATGTTACATTTATTTCATGTCCATTCAATAACTGACTGAATTGCAAAACCTTTTATTACAAAATGTTGCTTAAGCAATAAACTTGAGTATGCCTGCTTCTGCAATGAAAGGTGATAAGATTCCTTGTGGGCTTAAGATGGGACACACCATCCTAGCTGACATAGTCAAATTTATTCTTTGCAAGAAGTCAGCAAGTACTGTAAGTATAAAAATTGACAGCACATGTTTATTTTTCTTTATCTAGAAAATTAAAGCGGTGAGATTGAACAGTAGGGAGATGGAAATGCCCAATCACTTTCTAACAGATTTGGGAGTAATTTAAGTTTTCCAGCAACAGGCTTCTCCCCAAAACAAATAAGTGAAAATAATTCCAAAATTTTGTCTGCCGAGACTGTTAACACACAAGCACATTGGGACAGTAATTCTGTCATGTGGGCATCTGCCTCTTCAGAAGTTCTCTCAAATTCCAAATTAACTTCATTTGGGCTGAGAAACAATTCTCTGATGCAAATAGTCTCCAGGAGGAGTTAACAAATGGCAGTTTATTCCCACTGATTTTTACATATGGAGTTGAACAGCTATACGCCTGTGAATTAAGAAAGAAAAGGGGACATGGGGGGAAATCCCTGCCCAACCATGCACAGAACTTTAAGAGTGTTAGATTGAATTTGGTGGCCTAGAGCAAAAGCTTTCAAGCCTGTTGCCCTTCTCATTCTAAATTGTGCTTTGTTTAACCCAGTAATCTATTCAGCAAAATTACGGAAGACCATTTGTAGCCTGACACAGAGACAGTCAGTGCTTCCAGCAGGTCTGGTGTATTCCCAGGGCTGAGTTTCTGGAGAAGGTAAGTATAAGCTGTTGTTATTAGGGCAATTAGCAGGTTCCACTATTTATTCCATTATTCCATTAATTTGCAGTATCATTTAGGTGGAAAAGGTAAAAGAAACAACTTCACTAAGGAGAAGCTATTCCAAGCAGAGGTCATATTTGTTCCTGAGTCAGTCTTGTTAAGTTGCTTAGTCTCATACAGCCTACATGTACGAAAGTATCAGCACACTTGATTAAATTACGTGTAAGAAAAGGTCTGTCTCCTTTTGGCACCTCCTCTTTCCACAGCCAAGCACAGGCCCAGCAGTAGCAGCTTTGTGGAGGATTTCTAAAATCCATGCTCGATGTTCCTTTGACCATCCCTACTTAAATCAGCATTAATTAAAATAAAAGAAACAACAAACAAAACCCACTGTAGATGACAGAACACTAAATATTAGATTAAGGGTCTTCGCCTAAGCATAATGAAAAAAATCTAATCACTACTTCACTGTCCTTTGCTATGGCGTATTTCCAGAAACTGTCTAGCCCACGTACATGAATTCTTCAGGAGGGACTCCTGCAGAAGTCACTGGCTAATGCTTCCATTAATGGTTGTGTAATGTCAGTGAGGGCAACTAGATATTATCCACAGGTTTTCATCATACTAAAGTTGTTTTCATTTCCTCTGGGTAATGACACAGAGGAGGTAATGATATCTCTATAAATTACCAATCAAAAAAAAAAAAGGTTAATCTCCTATACATTAGTTAGTAAACAATTTTAAAAAGATCTGTCTTTGCAGAATATTAAAGACAAGGTAATACACTTTGCTTTTATTGGATAAGTTGTTGATAAGCCCTTGTGTTTAAATATTGAATATTATCTCTTTGCTATCATTAAAATATTTCTTCAAAATTATCCCCTCTCCACTGTCCACGAAAAGGTTATCTTTCAAGGACAAAACCCAGTGCATGAACTCACTGAAAGAAACATGCAAGAAAAAGAAACAAAGGTAAATACATCACCTAGTATAAAAAGAAAATGAGAGGCCTTCTTTTAATGAGCAAAATAAAACATAGTAACATTTTATTAATTAAATGTAATTACAGTCAGGAGCTACATAGACCTCTCTACCACAGCTCATAAAGCAAAGCTATTGTAAAACAGAACAATGCCAGCAATGAGATGTTTCAGAGGTGGAATTTTGCAGAAAACCTGAGCACATCTAAAAACCATCTCAAATGTATAGAGATGATAGACTACAGCACATGAATACTTAACAGCCTATAAATGAGAAGCTGTGAGAGGAAATGCAATGGGGAGTGTAGGTTTACCTGGAACAGATTTTTTTTTATTTATTCTCCTAATCCGATCAAGAAATACAAGGAAAAAACCCCAAAACATTCCTAAAAGATAGTGTCTGATAAACAACCAGAGCAGTGACTGCAAGAGTGTGAATGCAATATCTCAGCACAAGATGGTAACATGGCAACAGCCACAGTGCAGACCACTTACCATTTTTAAGTTCGTGACCTGCGAAAATACTGGTGAGAATTAAGGACACTTTGTCCTGCTTATATTGACACAAATGAGGAAATGAGATACCAGAATAAGGTGTCCATTCTCACATTTCCTAAAAAGATAAAGCAAGAGGAAAGCAGAGGCTGAGCAGATCCCAGAACAGCCAAAGTGCTTTATTTGACACTTGCAATGGGTCCCAGCTCTCAAGGTCCTGCTCTTAGTAAGGGGTGGAAAGTGAATAGTCATTACTGTCCCAAACAGTCAGAGATAACAAGTGGGCACATAAGGAGCGCAAAGTACTAAAAGAAAAAGGAATTCAAAAGCCAGCAAAAACAAGAGTTCAGCTCAAAAATCTGTGCAAGAATTTTGTGTAGTGCTTACTAAAATGGAATCTCACCCTAGTGTTTTACAATCACTTTAAACAGAAATACCAGGCTAGTGCTGAAACACTGTCCTCCACTTTATCTCTGCAGGGCACAGGTAGTTGCTACATTTAGATCATTCTTACATTTAGTTAGTTATTTATACGTTGAATAGCACATTCTTCCATTGTAGTAATGAAAACCTGCAATAGCAGCATATTAAACCTGTGAGTGAATCTCAAATAAAAGTGTTTGCCTGACCGTTGCATTCTAGTCTCTTTTCACCATGGTCAAAAACAAAATGGAGCACCCCGGCTGTGATGCCTTCAGTGCAGAAATGTTGATTTAGTAAATGCCTTTAAGTGCATGAAAAGCTATCTCAACCTTTTGTATATGGTTTCCCAGCATTGACTGCCTGATTCTCACAAAAAGGAGAGTGAGAACCCACAGACAGAAAAGATCTCAACATCAACTTTTCAAAGCCAGGACAGACAGAAAGAGGTATCTCTTCATAGCTGTATAAGGATGTTCCAAGATCAGTGGAAGTTTTGATAGGCTATCAGTGCACAGATAATTATAATTTTCGCATGTAATTTTATGACAGATACACACAAGAACAGACATCAGCACAAAGAGTTGTACAGTCAGTCACAACTGTGTATTTGTAAAGTGCAGAACAGGCATCAAGATAAGCACAGAATCAGAGGGAATGATAGAGAGGCAGACCAAAAGAAAAAAACAAACGAAGAAACAAACAAAAAACAAGCAAACATACAGAGAACTCTGCAGAGACAGGTATGGTCTTCTTCTACCTGTGCCTCCTCTCTGATGAATGCTGAGGTGGAACCCAAGATAGAGGAACTCTCCCTTCCTTCCCATTTTATTTTTGAGAGGGAGGGGAAAAAAA
>NW_008612828.1:0-61120 GCF_000691845.1 Merops nubicus
TTACCGGGCACAGAGGTGAGACTGACGTACCTTACTGCAGGCTCTAAGGACTGTTTTTGGGGTGTAATGATCTGCAGGTTATTGACTAACTGCAGCTATACGTGTCTGAAAAGCAGTTCTTGGAGAACTACCCAGAGAGAGGGGCAGAAAACCCAGGTTTCAGTGCAATCTGGGCAACACGTTTGCCTTGCAGCAGAGTCTGGCTAGTGCTGCTGTTAGGCTGGGTAGCCAGGAGATGCCACACAGTGAATCAGTCAGTGTGCTGCTCTGGGATGCAGTATTTGTAATGCTCTGTGAGAGGATAAAACACTCAGTAACTAGAGTTTTATCATAACATTTGTACTTGAGATAGAACTATTTGTACCAAGGATATTGAGCATGAAATACAGAAGTAAATAGAAAGGTGGCAAGGAAAGCACCTTACCCACCTATCACTGTGATCCCAATCCTTTGCAAATACTGTGATATTTAGGATGTAATCGTGTTCAAAATGACTGAATAACTCAGAAGAGGAGATTTTCCTTTGAACACTGTTCTTATCTTAAAGAAATGAGAGGAATGTAATCCACTGAGCACCATGTTTGCTTTTGGGTAGAAAAATAGATGGTTTTCTTTAACATTTCATTCTATCCCTTTATACTTCTTGCCAGCTGTGTATCTCGCATTTCTAAAACCCAAAGTGAAGAGCAAAAAAAAAGCAG
The DNA here is from genome assembly GCF_000691845.1 of Merops nubicus. Lineage (NCBI taxonomy): Eukaryota > Metazoa > Chordata > Aves > Coraciiformes > Meropidae > Merops > Merops nubicus. The sequence goes on from NW_008612828.1 coordinate 702, forward strand.
GCAAAATCAAGATCTTTGCTTTACTCAGCACTCAGTAGCTGCTTTTAAGGAAGGACTATCTCCCCACTGAGACTTTGCACATGAGCCTGGGAGCCCTCTGCAAACAGATCTCCCCACACTCCCAGCCATGCACGGGAACCACAGCTGGGACTTTGCCTGAACAGCAGCAGTTACAAAGCAGCTTCCTTAAAACCAAGCATATAGCATGATCTTCTCATGCACCTTGTAGAAAATAGGGAAGGACAAGTGAGAGCTCTGCCCCAGTGAGGAGTTCCTTGGGGTTTTGTTTCCTCCTGCTGTCTGTTGATGCCATAGGGCTTGGATGTAGTAAGGCAATAATACTTATTATTTTGTGAGTGAGGTTCTTTGAGCTATACAAGTCCACTGTGATTAATAGGGACACTTTTACAAATACACTAATTGTACTTTAGACTGTAGTCAGGAATCAATAGCTGTTGCATAACCCTATTAATGAGACGAGAGAAATGTGTCTATAACTAGAATGGGATCCTTTCTTTTGCAAGCAGTATTTTGTATACTCATTAAGAAAAATCATAAATATTCACTGGGCCTACAGAATCTTTGTTCTAAATTTATGTTTCATGTGGAATAGAATTGTTTTCTCTAGGCCAAACAGGAGTAGCTATGTCATCTCCTCATGACTTGAATTGATTTTATCTCTTTAATGTGCGGTGGCTGCTGGTGCTCTACTTCTCATGTATATTTTAGAGTATGGATTTATCCTGTGGGTTGTTGTGGCACCTTTGGCTATTTTGAATAGCAATAATTTCTGACCAAATAGTGTTGCTGAGTTCATACTAAAGGAATGTCACTCCTTGCTCAGGAATGGTGTTTGGGCTCGGCTCTCCCTCTCCGTGCAGAAGCTGCACATGGCTAATGAGAACTTCTTTCTAAATATGACTCAGCAGCCAAACCTTTGTCCCTCTTTGGGGACCCCTGCACAAGCTATAGTTGCTCCCCATTCTCTACTTTGTCTGGAATGATACTGTTAGTGTGTATGAGCTATGTGCTACCATGCATTTTTGGGACTCAGCAGTGAGTTGGCTCAGCACTGTTGAACTGGAGATGATCAGTGACCCATCTTTCACCCTGCTCATGCTTATGTCCCGTGAAGAGAGGAAATGGAAATGCAGAAGCTACTTGTGCCAGCAGCACAGGCAGAAGCTGGCAGGTTGTTCCTCTTTCTCTTCTCCATCTTAGTTAACCTGAGAGCCCATGGACTTCTGAAGCTGCCAGTCCCCTGCTCTGGTTCCTAGCTGAGTTGGCCTTGGAGTCACTCACTGAAAAAAACAGCATTTTTTTTTTTTTTTTGAGGCTATACATGTGAAAGCATCATATTAAAGGTGGACCATCATTGGTTTGGAAGGCAAAGTAGCAGCCACCATTTCATCCATCAGCAAAGGTGGCAGCCATAAATACATACCTCAGCACATACACACAGCTTTCCTGGCAAGCAAAGTGGTTTCACTTCAGTTGCACAAGGACATTGTGTCCTTGGGTAGGAGAAACCAAACTTGGAAGCCTGTGTTCTACATGGTGTTTTGTGGCTTCAGGGCTGTGCAGGAGATGAGGAAACAGAAATGTGATTGCAACCCAGTAATAGCCAAAAATAAAGGCGTGTGACTCCAACAAAATCTGAAAAACCTGTTTATAAGTAAAACTCAGTTTTCCAGAGAGGAGGAGCAAATCTCCCAGGATGTGGGCAGTAGCTCCAGGAGAGGAGCTTGCTTCCAGGTTAGGGTAACACAAATGGGTGTTGGGCTCTTGGGACCCTCCTGGCACTTGTTTCATCAGCTGAAACTCAGCTGCAATTCTCCTTCTCATGTCAAGTTGACCTCAGTTCAAGTTATCTCTTGCTTTTCACAATACAAAAAGAAAAACACATTCTCTCCCTCTTTGCCTGGTTTCATGTCATTAAGGATGGTTGTGGGAAGGCTGGCTGAGGACATGTTATAAAGTGACACAGGGGAATCCAGCAAGAAAGTAAACCAAAAAAACCCCAAACTTAGCCCATCAAGGATCATAAAAGAGGCTGTAAAGCAGAGGGGAAATGGCCTCCTGGTGAGTCTGAGAAGAGCTGAGAGGGCTGGATAATGAGGGGATGTGCTGCTCTAAGGAGATGTTCCCTGCCAGTGAACTCGGTGAAAATCTGCTTATATTTGCTATAATAAGGGCAAAAGCAAGAGACAAAGGGTTTCTGCTGCTAGTGCTGAACTGTGTGGCAGTGATAAAAATATGTCATGTCCTGTCCACTTCTTTAAGTATTAACATTTTAAAAGACAGAGAAAGAAGTAAAGTAAAATGTCAATTTAAGTATTTTTTATTAAAGATTTGGTATCTTAACTTTAATGAAGGAGTAATAAATAAAAATGGATGCTAATGGAAGGTTATTAGAGCTGTTCATTTTGATAGAATATATGCAGTATCTTCTTGTGCAATGCCAGAGGTTAAAGATTATTGTTGCTTCCTAAGGTTTCTGAAATTAAATTCTCTCTCTTATGACCCACAAGGTATGATTGAAAATGCATGCATGTGAAATGGTTTGTAATAAATTCATATTGCAATAAAAGTCTTTTTAGAAAAACAGGGTATCTTACAAGAATCAGCTGAGGAGCTCTGTCTAAAGATGGAAACTTTTTTATAAACCTCAAGAATTCCATTTTGGAAACTCAAGTGCTGCCAGAAGGATCAGCTGGAAATCACAGAGGAACTTGTAAAACGGTCCTGAGCTTTCAGCCAGTGGCTGAAACCTGGAATTCCCTGGGTTAAAAACTACTTGACTATAACAGGCTTTTGTCTGGTTTATACCCTTTTAATTAATTACAAATTACATTTTTAACAGAGCCTTTTAGGGTTCGGAAATCCTTTGTAATTGCTGTTCACTTTTAGCTAAGGCCTCCAAACCCTTCAGTACAAGATAATCAATTCTTGTTCCCCTGGGGCAGAAGGAACTGTGCCTGGAGAAAGCCAAACCCAGCCATATAGGGCCAGGAGATTTGGGCAATGCATTTCTGCTCTTCGCCAAATCCAAGCTGTTAGGTGTATATCATACTGCAGGCACTGGCTAACTCACTAATACTTTATGAAGTGCAGAAACTTTGGGAATGGAGGATTACTGATGGGTTTTTTTGTGTGTGTTAGAACTAAAAGGCTAAATCCTATAGGCCTTTATTTAAAAAAAAGAGTTCCCATGAACTCATGAAGTAATGATGGCCTTAATTGTGTCAAGTTAATGTGGTCTTCTTGTAAATGCACTGCATGTGTTTCTGCAGGAGCTGCACATCTGGAAACAACCCAGGTCTTGGGTTCAACCATTCAGCCCTGGGATCTGGTAGCTGCCTTAGTGTAGGACCTGGGCCATCTCTGCCCTGCACACTTCCACAAATGCTCAGGAAATGCTCAGTTTCTGCTATATGGGATCAAACTGATTGTATCAAGAAGAGAGTAATTTATCTTTCACTTAGGCTCAGTTCCTCATCCTCATGATCAGTTCATGCCTAATGCTTAGTAAAAAGAGGTGTTACTGAAAACATCAAGGGCAATACTGCTAAAAAGAGTGGAAAATGGAACACTAAAACTCTCCTAATCCTTTCCTGCTTTTTGCTGCTTAACATGTGACAGATTTTCTAAAACACCCACTAAATATGTAGATTTTATGGGTTCTCAGTTGAGCAGTGGTGTATCATTTAATCTGACCATCCATTGGCATTGTTCTGAACAGTGAGAGAGGACCAAGCAGTGACTTTGTCAGAGCCCTGAGGTGCATGTCATTCAAGCAACATCACACCAGGAGTCTAAATCTCTGAGTCTAGAGGTTAGTTACAGATAGAAAGAATAAATCAAGCAATAAAGGATGCCTATAAAAAAGGATGCTGCCTCTTAAATGAAGACACTTTAGAGTTCACTGTAAACCTCTGACATATATTCAGTCACTCTGCCTGCCGTCATGGTCTGAATTCTATTTCAAGGTGCCTGCATATTTTATACTGTAACCTCTAATAAATACATGCACATTTTCAATGATGTTGCATCATACCTTGTGAACTGATGTGACTTAAAAGGGAAATCTGTGTCAATGCAGTGGGAGTTCTGCAGGCAAAGGTGCTCAGATAGACATTACAAGTGTTTCTTTGACTCACGCAGTATGTCAAAATGCCTGTGCGACCAAAGTGAGTGTTGGTTTCATAATCATCTCTTTGTGGAAGCTTTCCTCTAGCTGGATACCAGTTCTCTCTTTCTAACTGAAGCAAAGCACGTACCATTTCCTTAGTGTCTGGCTTTTCTAGTCCAGGCTATGGTAGGTTACAGCACTGCCTAACATTGATACAAACAAAAGCAACATCTCTGTCTATACTTTTAGAATAGCAAGTTAGCCTTTGAGAGCTAGGCTGAAATTTCAGCAGAGCCTCTGAATACTTACATATAATGGTTCTCTTGCTCCCCAAATGGAGATTATGGCTCTGCTGAAAGAATGATTGCAAGACTTTTTAGGACCAGTCCTTAAAATTGACCATCCCTTAATTTTTAGTAGCTGTCAGGAATTAATGGTGTGGCGTTGATTTGTGGAGCTATCCAGGGCACTTCTGCAGAGCTTCCTTCTTTTCCAGGATAAGTATTCTGGGAAGCTGGTAATAGATGTGTTAGTTAACCATCAGGACTCACCAGTCACTCTCCATATGGTTTGCTGCAGTCAGAAAAATGTACAATTCTTCTTAAAATTGTCATTTTCTGCAGTTCAAGAATTGCACCTTCTAAAGAGAGATTAACAGTGGAGCAGAGCAGGCAATTATTATTATTATTATTAATCAATATTTACAAAAGTAACTAAGACATTTGAACAACTGAGATTTTATTTTTTTTAATGCTGGATTTTCAGAGTAAGATGGTCCATACTGTATAAATAGCAGGGGGTCACAAACTGATTGCTTTTAAAAAGAATGTTAGACAATTCTGGCATTTTCTACTTGGTTTAAAAAAAAAAAAAAGGAACCAAACTTAGGAAAAAAAAAAATAGCTGATGCTTGAATTGCTTGTGGTCACTATAAGAATGTGCAGACTTTGCAAATCTGACTGAACTACTTGCAAAATGATGGGATCTACTTTCAGTGGAAGGCTAGAGGCATAGAGAAGAGACAGGGATGATCACTTATTGCATGAGAACAGTACAGTGTCTCCCTCTGCTGTGCCACTAAACTTCTTCTCATAAAAGACCGTGTAATCTTGACTTCAGGATATATTAGAATTACCATAGCTTTTTTAACAGAGCTGTGCATATCTGTGAAAGTGCTATATGTAGTAAGGGAGAAGTGATGCCTTTTATCTGTCCTTCTATTAGCTTGTTTTCTTTTGGCATTGAAGTTACCACAATACCAAAGTCTGAAGAGTTCAGTGTATGTGAATTGGAGACCTTGGACAGTGTGTGAAGTGTGTAGACAGGTAGATTGTGTTACTTTCCATCTGCATAATTACTGATGTATCCTGGATGCTTGAACAGTTATTTTCCATTCCAAACATGAATATACTCAGGGAGACGGCGAGGCTGGTGGGGTTTTGAGGGCTGTAACTTTGATCTGTGGACGATGCTCGATTTGACCATATGTAAATTCCATTGTTCTGTGATGTGTAGGGCCCTGATCGATGGGCAGCTGGTGAAGCTGAGTGTGGAAGGGCAGCCAGCGAGCACTCCACGCCGTGCTATTGAGCAAGTCACCCAGAAATACTCTGGCAGCTTTGCCTTCAGCACAGCTCAGCTTTTCCTGCTGTGCACTCTGCCAATATAAATATTCCTGAGCTGCTTTTATATATACTCAGACTACCAGCATGTGTCTCCACTTTTTTTCCTGAAGCCCTACTATTTCCTATATTGAAATAGGAGAGTTTAGAGCTATTTGAATTCCGTTTCTGTATTCACAGTACAGAGCACAGTGAGCAAGAGCTGGATGTTGTGGCTGCAGGACAAGCTGTGTTCCTCTCCACAAGTGCATCCACCAGGTCCTTGCCTTTTTGCAGTGGGATGCCAAAGATCTCCTGTTTCCACACCAAGCCCTGTGATAGCCCTTGGTGCATAATTCAGAGTACTAGAGAAAAAACTGATCTGGTTTTGGCACTGGAAGAGGGACAGCCCAGGTACCTGGCAACTTTGCATTGGATGGTTTAGCCTCCTATGTTGTGTGTTGCTCCAAATAAAAATATTCTATTCCTCGACAGTAAGCATGCACAGCACAAGTGTGACAGGCCCCACTAGTAGCTTTCACATCTCCAGCAGCAGAAAGGACTGGTGCCTTTGCCTCAGGAGACCTCACAGTCTCATTTGCCAAGCCTAGTGCCTATAGTGTAGCCTAGTTCACTGTCTCATTGGAAAGCAAATTGAAAAATCGTTTTTGCAGTGCCCAGCAATGTTTATCTTCCAGGTTGGCTGGCCTGCAGTGACATTAGTGTCCCCAGAGCTTCTGAACTTAATCATTTCCAGTTGCTGCTTGCCTGCTTGACGCGGTCGTAGTCCACCCTCCAGTGTGTTCTTCCTGTCAGTCACTATGGGAACAGCAATCAAAGCTTGTATTTATGGCTCTGTTGGTGTCCAAGGTCACAGAGCACAGGTCTAGTGGGAGCAATTAAAACAGGCCTGTCCAGTTATACCTCTTTAAGCTCTCCCCACATTATCCCTCTAACTAGAGCAGTAAAGTTAAAGTAGCATGACTGGCAGGATGTGACTGCTTTCTAAAAGATAACCTTTAGAGAAGATAAAGATACTCTGTACAGTGTCATATGTAGAAGCATACTAGGAGTGCAGTCAGCACTGCTGGATAAATCCTGTCCCCAGTTTGGACATCTCATCCCTGCTGCCAGACCCTGCAGCCCTGGCAGGTGTTCCTGCTTGGAGGAGCTTGGCTCTGCAGGATGGCAGATCCCACCTCATCCACCACAAACACTGCTGGGATGGAACTGTTTGAAATCCTCTGAAGTGGCAGAGTATGTCTATGCTGGTTTGAGGGGTTGTGAGGTTTCAGTGGTTTTGCCCTGGGTACTCCATTACTGTCATCACCTATAAACTAAAAATCACAAATGTTCATTCTTGGGGTAACAGAAAACGTTCCTTATACCTGGTGACTTGCTTTATAGCAGTACCCAGAGACAAAAGAGGATTCTGGGAATCACTGGTGTAAGATGGACAGAACTGAAGTGAACTTAGTACTATTTGAAGGATAGCAAAGTAATTCTTTGGCAATTTCCAAGTTTCATAAGAGGCAGCTGTCTCCCTCTCCCCTCCTGTTTATGCCTGCATCAGATTCTGTTGAGAGACCTGCGTGATGGAACTCATGAGCCCATTGTCCATGTTTTATTGAGTCCAGGGATGAAATGGGTTCCTTCCCCTGAGCATTAATGTGGTATTTTATGTAAGAATGAACATCATTTAAGCCAGAAGATCCAGCAGCAGATACTGCATGAAGATAAGATACAGTTACTTCCTTCTGTTTTAAAGAATTTTAAAACAGGCCACCAGGCATGTAAACATCTTTACAAATGTCCAGTCGTTTCTAATGGTCCTGCTATTTTAAATATTTTCCCTTCCAATTCACAGCTAATTGAGTTTAGGTAGCTAGAGCATGTTTGGCTAATATTTTCTTACAGGGATTAATTCCTAAATGCTATAGTTTAAATGAGTTCCTACTGTACATAGTGCCATGTAGACAGTGCAAGAGATAGTCCTTGGATCTACCGTGTCCTGAGCAAGCAAGAAAAGACAAAAGGAGACCAGGCATGGCACGTTGAATTTATCTTTCTGGTGGTGTGCAGCAGTGCAGCAGCTGAGGCATGAGAGAACCCAAGCTGACTGCCATTGTTTCTTATCCACTTCTAAATCACTTTGTAAAACCAATATCCATTGCCACAATAAACTGGGATTCTGGCATGTTGCATTGACACAAGAATTTGTTCTAGAACAGCAGCTCAAAAAAAAAAAAAACAAAAACACAAACAAACCAAAGTTCTCATTTTGAAGCTTTGGGCTTGCAGTATGAAACTCTTCCCTGGCATGTTGATGTACTGCCATGGGTTTGGGATTGGTGGTTCTTCATCTTCCTAAATCGCAGCAAAGTCGTGGTGAATGTTTGGATCCAACTTGGAAAGCTGTATTTTGATACCTGGGCAACCTTGAAATCTGATCATGAAATATGAAAGGAAACTGGGAAAATTGGTGAGTCAGTAACACTGAGAACATAACTTACACTTCTTGGAAAGGGTAGAGAGGAGGTACCCAGCTTCAAGTGCCTCCTCCCTACTAAGGTAATTTCTCTGATGGAAGTTTTCTACTCTTACTTGTCTGCTATGGGTATATAGATTTATCTGAGCTCTCTATGCCAGGCTTGATATTCAGTGTCAGAACAAGTGACCTGTTAGGTTGACTAATTCCAGTGTTTTAACCCAGCAGTGGTGTGAGGTAGCCTTAGCGAGTGGGTGTGGTGCTGGTTTGGACAGTGTTGAAACATGGCTTCTCAGCATGGTGCATGGACATGACACAGATGTCCTCATCTCCTTGGGGCCACAAGGTGAGGATATGATTCACTATTCTGGAACTGGAATTAACCATTTCTGGCTGCTGGGACCTGACAGGGAATGCTGAATTTAGCTGCTCCCTGTGCTAGGGCTGTGATGGGTCACTCCTGGAACATAGCACTTCTCTGTCTATGGGGAGTAGGGGACATTTGGAAACCTGGAAAAGTGGAAGCATGGTAGAAATCAAGACATCTCTCTGACCTTTTGCTTCAAAGAACAGAAACACACCATCATTTTGAAGAGAAAGGAAAAAACGTACCCTAGTTCCCATCCTGCTTGGCCTGGTGGTGGATTTGGTGTACTGACACACATGGAGACCATGGTAGTAATTTTCACTGGGAAGGTTTTAGTGGTGGTGGCCATCCACAGAAAATTACCCAGGTTCTACGTGTACTGAAGGAACCTCAAGAGAGTTAAGTTCTTGCCTCTTTTATTTTCCCTCCTGCTACCTACCAAGTAGACAATTAATATATAATGTTAATGTGAATGCTGAGAGATGTCATGAGGCTGCAGGCAATTCAGAAAAAAGCAAGGAATTCCAGGGGAAAAAAATTACACCTTGCAGCTTTGATTGTTGTTGGTTTCAAAGACTGTAAAATAACCACAATTATTTTTTTCTTTTGCAACGTTTCTTCATTATTATTATTTTGTTTGGCCATGCAAAGGAAGAATTAAGGTTGATTTTAAGGTCCAATTTCCTTTCCTATGTTACATTCCCAAGGTAATTCTATTGACTTCTTCTAAAGGCAGTAGTTGGGAAGTCAGCGGGGTTACCTCTGTGTACTTGGGGGCATTCCCACCACATGAGACCATCTGGTGATGTTCCTTATGGAAGAAGTGGCTCGGGGCCATGCTCTGCAGTAGAGGTGGCAGTCTGCTATGAGAAAATTTTCGGATGGGTTGGCTTGGGTACCAGGAGAGATTAGCAGCTGAGTTTCCTGTATCACTGTGCTGTGTGAGGGAGAATTACTCCCCGTGGGCTGTGTGGAGCCACCCCCTGAGCTGCGGTGAACCCCGGGAGCACTGGGTGTGCTTGCCGTGGCACAGGGGCAGTTCAGCACAGGGCTGGGAACTGAGTCCCTGTGCTTCAACAACAAAGCCAGTCCTCCTACCTGCCTGCCTCTCTTTTCAAAATCAAGATGAAACAGAGTAAAATAAAATGAAATTTCCAGCTAAAAACCTGCTGTAGGAAGTGGTTTTGCCACTGAGTGGTACGAAGGCTTTTCTGACATTGGTCCTTTTTTTTTTTAATCCATTTCATTTCACCTCCATTTGACCTCTTCCATTAGCAGCTGTAATTTTCTCTTTGTTATCTGCTAAAAAGCCATATAAGGGAGGTTATTACAGTCCAAATGCAGACTTACCCAAGGGAAGATGGAAGGAACCTCATGGAAATCAAGAAACGTTGAATATTTTCTCAGTTTGCTGTGATCCAAGGAACTGGAGAACAGATATCTAGACCTTAAAACAAACAAGGTCAACAACCTACAGCATAGGTGCTGGTGAGAGCACAGTGGCACACAGCATAAGCAGAACCAAGAGGAGGGATCACAGCTTCTTGAGATAGGCACCTACCTGCAAGCTGCAGTGCTTCTTAGCTCCCAGGTCCCACCAGTTCCAGGGGAGACAGGGCAGGGCTGTAGCTGCCCTGTGCAGAGGTGTGTCCATGCCAAAATGGTCGTCTCCCACTACACAGTGAATTGCCACCACCAGGCTCAGGCTCTCTTTTAGTTAAGAAAAATATAAACTAGCATATCTCTCTTGAAAAACTGCCAAACCTTACCTTAAAACATGTTTTGCTCTGGAGCGATTGTATCCAAAAGATAAACAGAAAACAATTGTGGGTTTAGTTGAAAATGAATCAACGCTAAGAATTTGCAAAACATCCTATTCCCAGAATTAAAGTAGTCCCTTTGGAGATATCTCTATACTCTTTTCTTCAGCAAGTTGTTTTGTTGTTTTGTTTTGTTGTTTTTTTTTTCCCCAGATCTTTTTCTCTGCTCCATTCCTCCCTCTACCCACCCACATAATCCCTTTATTTTCTTCTCTGCACCATTTCCCAACCTATTATCCTGTGCATATTTGAATGCAAGAAATTCATGTGAATCTCAGAGAGCTTTAAGATCTTCCGTTCTAGGCTATCAAAGAGCATTGAGACTAATTTCTTCAAATAGTCCCCATCCCTCCTGTTCCCCTGCCAGACTCCTCCATGCTGAAATGGCAGCTGGTCACATGGAGGAGCGCTGGGCCCCCGTCTCAGACTGTCTTCAGTGGTCTTGCCTGTTCCTTGGCTTTGTCTTGGTGTTCATCCAGAGATGTGTGTGTTTTTCACTTGTATTTTCTATTGCACAGATTGTCAAAACAGGTTACAAAGCAGTGCTTTAAAGGAGGGATGTAGAATCTTACACCTCTAGATACTTATTAAAAGTTGGCTGTCTTGTTAAAAGGCAGATTTCAGTTCAGCTGGATTTGATACAGGAATGAGCAACTGACTTCCAGCCTGGTTTATGCCAAAAATCAGACCAGACACTGGTTATCTCCCTGTTTGGTGGTGGTATCCTGACCGAGACAGCAACTTCTATCATTCCTATTTGCTATCACAATTTAGCAAGTAGTAAGAAGTGTGAGGAAAGTTAGGTCAAATTTAGTGATTGCCAGTGGTTTTGACCCTTTAAAGGTTATTTCTTCTCGTTGGAGGCAAGTCCTACATCTCTGTGCACCGTCAGGGTTGCTCACAGAAAAGTGTGTGCACACATGTGGTTGAGTGAGGCTGCTTGGTGTCTGCCAGGGAGTGGCAGCTGGAGGTAGGAATTGTGCCCCCCAGCAGGGAGCAAGGCTGTGAATTGAGTGGTCTGGAGGGTGGAACACCTCCCTAGCTCTGAGTGCGAGCCCAGCACATTTGAAAAGAGGATGGTGCAGTATTGTTGAATAATAATGGGTTGGATTTGAGGAGTTTGGATCATTTCTGTGGCCTTATGCATGGAGATGTAGAACTGTATTGCTAGTGTAAATTGTGACTGTGAAAGAGGCCACAACTTTGGCATATGCATCCCTTTAGATTTACAATTTATGCGTATTTACCATTTTGTGAAATATACTGGGGACAGCAAATGGTACATCTTCTGCATAAAAATGAAAAGTTACTGAGAACTTGTTATATGTTCTATACAGCACTGATCGGAGGGGGAAAAATGACTACAGATTTGTGGCTGACAAGTTTCAGAAAAGGTTCAACAGTGTGTGAAAATTGACATTTAGCAAATGGCAATTCAGCCTTCATTTTTTTTGTGAAGCTGGTTGAAATAAACTGCACATTTTGAACAAAATGTTTGGTCAGTTGTTATACTGGATGTTGCTCATCTCATTACTGTAGTTAATTAAAAGGAGGGACAAAAAGTCAAAGCCAGAGTCAATAAGTTTGTTAATAAAGATTTAATTTGGTAGAATCATTATAAACTGACTGTACAATGAGTGGATATGCTACAGGAGTGTGAGTGTCTGAAGGTCTATAAATGGGTTTTCAGAAATAGCCATCAGGTTGTAGCCAATTTGTCATGCTAAATAAGCTCTCCAGATCCACTCAGGCAAGTGTATACATGTTTCCAAAGGGTATCACCAAGCGTATGATATGTACAGACACATCTTTCTCCAGCAGGTTTTTTGTTCTACCGTTTTAAATCCTTTTTAATTTTGTTATTTCTGTATTTCTCATTGTAAGTGATTTACTATCGAGTGCAATCTTTTTAGAAGGAATAGAATAAATCATCAAAGATGAGAGAAAGTAAATCATCACTGCAGAAAGCACTGTAGGCTGAAACTGTGCACTATCCATGTGAGATTTTAATTTACCTGAACCTTTCCTTTATATCTGACCAAATGACAGGTAAAAATCCCATGACAGATAGACTTCAAAAAGAATTTTAAAATGGAAATCTAGATCAACATTTATTCTCTTCGTAAAGCAGTTCAGATGCAGAAGACTACACGTAAAGTACTGATAATAATGACTGCAATATTTGCATAGCGCTGCACCCCTGCCAGTCATTTGAGTACGTTGGGTTATCACAAGAAAGTGATTTTTCTCTCAGTGATGACATATTGGTCTGCTCAGCAGGGTTGTTTAACACCCCGAAAAACAGAAGAATAAGATAACAAATGTACATCATACCACCTTCTTCCAAAGCAGAGCAAAAGAGCAAACTGTGAAAGCAGTGAAGAGTTGGCCCAAATTGACCAAGTGGTCAACCACTAACTGGACATGAAAGAACCCCAAAGTAGAATACTGTGTAATGTCTATGTTAACAAACACTTTATGGGTTAATCTATCAAGTTTTAGCTGTCTCAATTACCATCTTTCCATCATGTTTTATAATTTTAAGCCAGGTCAGCTGGCTTTTGTCCTCCTGGAACCATCCAGAAACCAATATAAACTTCAGGAAGCAGCAAACTTAAGTCTCATCTCCCCTTCCCTGTGCCAGTGGCTTGGGGTTGCTATGAAAATCAGTGGCTCCACTGGTGATGTGTTCATCTCCTCCCTGTTCCTGATGGCAGCACTTTGTTAGACATCCTGCTTACGTAGCAAGTGGTGCCAGTTGCCCCGATGAGGAGCTGCTGTGCTTTGTTTCTATTTCATTTTCTCCTCCCTGGCTTCGTGACAGTATGTCAAGATAACCCCCAGTCTTAGCAGCCTCTTCTGTAATTCCAGTTGAAAGGATTTCATCCAATTCATGCCTTTTAATTAGAAGCTTTCAACCTGTAATTAGAAACTTACACCAGCCCAACCTTTGTTTCTGAAAAATGCATTTGTGGGTTAGGCAATTATGGTAACATAAAAAGTAATTCTTTTTCTCCGTGTGAGAAAAGAGCATGCTTATGAATGCACCCAACAGGCAGAGGAATGTATTTTGTTTCAATTTGTTTTATAAGTTATTTAACAAGGTATATCAGACAAGCAAAGAAAAGGTGATTTAGGTACTAGATTGGGTATATCTAACTACTGAGTCTGTCACTTGGCCACAGTGGGAGTGCAGAGGAGCTGTGGTCAGGAGGAGCAGAAGCAGGGCCATGCTGCAGCTACAAGCCCTCTCATTAGCACATAGAGCCACGAAGGAATTTCCAGACTATTACTTGACCAGTTTTGACCCAGACTGTGTGACTTGTGCTGAGACACATTTGGTAGTGAGTATTTGTAATAAAAAATAATTACAGGCTAGTGGCATCAGCGCTGGAGCTTGCTTAGAGCTCAGCCTGCTCTGTGATAATGTGATTTACTGTCCCACTTCTGATCACAGAATCATGGAATGGTTTGAGTTGGAAGGGACCATAAAGATAATGTAGTTCCAGCCTCCCTGTCATGGGCAGGGTCACCCCCCACTAGACCAGGTTGCTCAAAGCTCCATCCAACCTGGCCTTGAATACTTCCAAGGATGGGACATCCTTAGCCTCTCTGGGCACCCCATTCCAGTGTCTCACCACCATCACAGTAGAGAATTTCTTCCTAAAATCATGCCAGGAGAGAAGACATCTGTCCTTTGATTTTCCTCCAGCCAGAGGTGACTCTCTGCTCCCATATTTCCTAGCATCTTATACGGCTGGTTCCTGGCTGATGTTAACAGACAGGGCTGAATCCCCTCAGTCCCCCCACCTACAGGTGCTGTGGTTTTATTGAACACACCCGTATATGCAGGAATAATGCATTTTGCATCCTGAATCCCTTCCCTGCCCACTTAAACACTTCATCTTCTTAAACCACATCTGTATTTACCACACATCGTTCTCAACTATCTCCCAATTTCTATGATAATTTCCTTCCTTGATTTATAAGCAACAGAAATTTTTAATTATCGAGATGATTTTAATTTTCTCAGCCATACCTCCACTTCGTTAAACATTAATCTCATACTTTTTTCTTTGACAGTCTCTACCCTTCACCACTTCTCCAGTTCATAATGAAACTAGATCTCAATAGTATTACACTGTATATTTTTCTCCCTAGATTAATTTGATATCTTCTGTTTAATCCCTGGTTTTGTCTTCTAAATACTATGTTTGACTTCACGTAAACCGTTTCAGAAATTCATTTAAAAGTAAAAAAAAAAAAGAAATCACAAAAACGCCACCAAACTCCAAAACCCTAAAACATTTTGGACAATTTTGCATAATTACATGTCCTTCAGCAATTCCCATGCTGTAGTGTGGCAGGAAATCACACTGAATTTACAATTATGTTTTGAGTTATCTATGTTTTTCTAGGTTTACTGCTTTTTAGTGCCATGAATAAGGCTCAGATAGTACAAATCATACTGGAAAACTACAACAGGGAATTTACAGTGTGCTGAGAGGAACTGCATGCTCAAGCTTTTCCTTTTGCTGAGGTATGTCATTATTTTCAGAGGAAAATGAAAGCTGGTTCTCACCTGCTTAGTTTGTACTGTATGTACAAACTCCTGTGGCTCCTCATTTGTCTAGACCCACTTCAACCATCTTTGAATATTAGCTGAGCATATTCCTATTGCTGGCTTTGATCTGCTTCATAATGGTTTCAAACTGCTTTGTTACTCAGTCCTCCTCATGGAGTTACAATCTCTGAAGAGATATTAAAATATTCTGTGGTCAGGAGAGTATTGTTTTAGCATGGACTCCGTTTAGGAAAAGTTCACTAAACACAGCATGTGTAGCTCAAACTAGGTGAAAAATAGATAAACTGGTTTGTCTGGTGCTGAGCTGAAGTTAGCAAAACCAGCAGCGGATTATTACTTCTTGTGATTAAGCACTTCTTCAGGTATTGCAGCTGCTAGAATTCTATTTAAAATAAATTTTTAAAAAAAGTAAAATGATAAAATTATATTTAAGGCATTAGCTTGGGACTAAATTAGCAGAACTGAAGCAGGGAGAAAGGGTCAGGACTTGATCAATGCCATGCTCCAGGAGGGGAGGACAGAGCAAGCACACAGGTCCTCCCAGCCAGAGACACACTCATCCATCCATCCATCCAGGACTGCAGCACTTGCAGAGTCCAAGCAGAACTATTCATGCAGCCTGTTCACTAGGTTCCCTGTCCAAGGAAATATTAAAGCTTATGAACAATGTTAAGCACAAGGGTAATTCATGTTATTTTCTCAATTCCTTTTTCACTTTCTCTTGGCTCAGCTTTGTACAAAATCTCATTAGTGTGTGTGTTGCCCAGATACAGAGAAGCAAAGTTGTTGCACCCCTTGCCATTTGAACCAGACTTACCTCTAGCTCAGTTAGAAAACTGTAATTGCCAATAAAGCATCATTAGACCTCTGCTCCTGTCAGGTCTCTGACAGATTTAACTGGATTTTCCTTAGGAATTAACCACGGTTTGTGGATGATAGCTGAAAGAATTTTCATTCATTGTCCACTAGATCATATTAGGAATTACATGAGTCTTTGGACCATAATAATCTGTTTCAGAGTTTGGCTGCACTGGAATTGTTACTTATTAGATTTGCGGCATAACCACTGGAAACTGTATAGTGATGCACGCTTTCAAACTAAACAGTATTTATAGCAATAGGCAGGCTTTACAATTGGATGACATGATAATAATATATCCTTGTTTACTTCTGTAATTAATGCTCCTAAAGAAAACACCCTGGAAAGCTTCCATAAGCAAGATTTATTTCTGTTGATTGAGACTGTAATCAGATGTCCCTATTTGAACAGTAATTGGTGTGCTTCATTAAAACGTAATTGAAAACAAGATTAATGTCAATGCTAGGCAATAAATAACAGGAATGCATATTTTCTTATTAGTGATGATCTCTTCTGTAAGCTCTCAGAGTACTTGCTGCTTTAATACTGTGCCGTGTATGTAATATTTTGTCAAAATCATGGTATCTTGGAAAAGGACATTGGACCTTTTCCCCTTTTGATTTTAACCTGTCACTCTGATGTACTGAGGCCAGCTTTTTCCTTGTTTCCTATTTTATATTAGGCTCAGTGTTGTTGCCATATCTTAGCTTATTTTGGTGTTATGAAATTGCAGTACCTTCCAGTACGAAGGAAGTCTAGTGAAGAAGGGTAGAGATCAGGGCAGAGCCTTTTGATCTTTGGGAGATGACAGGACTTTCCTTGATCTTATGATCAGTTGAGGTTTGCACTATGTGAGTCCAGATCCAACCTGTTATTCCTCCTCCCAAACTTTTTCTGTTCCAATTCAAGCAAAAGTAAGACAAATTAAAAAAAAAAAGAAAGTTTAAAAGCATTTTAGATATAGAAGCTAAGCATGGTTTCATTGCAAGTCAGTAAAAACTTATTAACTTCTACTTAATAGGGAGAAAAGTATTGTTTTCTTTTGTTAATAGATACATGTAAGATAGCATGCAAATAATGGAGTCAGAAGTATAAGCCACTGCAAGTGGGTGATCCCATTGATTTCATTGAGACAAGGGAGTTAGAACTGAAAACAAATTTCAGCCTGAGATACTGGCTCATTACTGGCAAATTGATGGAGCTCTACGTTTACTTGCTAGCATAATTTACCAGTTGTATGAGATGTAAGCAGGCACAGTGGTAACATTGGCTAATTTTATGCTCAATGTGAAATCTTATAGCTGGTCAGATGGATTCCATAAGAAATAATTAGAGTCATTAGAAATAATGGGCTACAGCTGCAGTAATGCATGCTCTATGCTCAGTCCAGAGGTTTCTAAGCAAAATTAAATTAGCTCATGTTACCACACCGCTGCATCATATGCTCCTTGCCTCCTGAGAGTAAACTTCTCTGTCCATTTCCGTCCTACGAGGAAAGTTTGTGCCACACACAGAAAAATCCCTTGCTGGGGAAAAGAAATGCTGAAGGTTGAGGCTATCCCTTGTAAAAAATAGTTCAAAATTTTAAAAATTGTAAGTGGTAGCTATAGGCCCTCAGCTCATAACTCCTTTCACATATTGAGGATCATCCCTCTGCTGTGCTGCAGCCTTTGGTACCAGCCATGAACTGCAAGTCCTGTTGGCATCAATGCTGGACCCAGGTGAATATTTTTCTCCCTGAACTATTTGCAATAAACATTATTTGTTTAAGGAAATTATGTCCACTTCACTGGAAGCACGTCAGCAGCCCCTAGCTGCTGGTGGTACTGCCTTCACATCTTTAATATCCTCTCTTCTCTCTAAATTCAAAAGGCAGTTCATAGCAGTAAGGAAAACAACACATTACCCTGAAGGGGGTGAGGAGGGGGACAAGAAGGAAATATAATCCATGGTACTGGAGTGATTAATGTGACTTATGATGAAGGAAATGAAAACTAGAAATCTGGGTAAGTAATGATGTTTCCAATAGAATGACTTTCACTGAAACCACAGCACAACTCATAGGCTGACCTTCTTTAAATTATTGCTGAAGTTTTCAAAGCAAAGCAGGGATGGCACTGAAAATTTTGCTCCCTTGTTGATTCCCAGGAGCACAGAATTTCCAGCCATAGCAGGAGAGGAGTTCACCTCGAGCTGCCCACATGCCATCACCTCTCTTTAAAATGTGAGATGCTTCGGTGATAGGTTTGAGTTAAAGGGCTTCAGAGGCACATTTAGCACTGTCCATTAAGCATGGTGAGCTGGAGGAAGGCTTCCCCTGCATACATCATCCCGGACATTGATATGCAGGCCGAGTGTGCTTAGTGGGAGGAACAAGACTAACAGTGGTTTTGATGAAGGTAAGAGCCTAATATTGCAGCTTTGGAAAGATCAGTTCTCCATCTGCCAGCCATCTATCTTTGGCTATGGTACTTACCTGGTCTCAGTTATTACAGTATGTAACCGCTTCACAACCACTAATATATTTATCTTTTTATCCTCCCTGTGGAGTTGGGAAGTGCTATTACCTCTGTTGCAGAACTAAGAACTGAGATTAAGGGTCAGATTTGTTATGGCGTTTAGGTGCTCAATGGGATTTTCAAAAGTACCTGGCACCTGTGGTAGTCAGTAAAACCTGAGTACTTTGATGGTTCTGAAAATCTAGTTACTTGTATCTTTTCTTTGAAAACTTTGTACTTATATGGCACCTTGGGATCTGTAGGACAGATATCTTTTCTTTGAAAACTTTGTACTTACATGGCACCTTGGGATCTGTAGGACAGATTCACATGTTGTGGGCAGTCACCCAGACAGGAGACTGTTTTTCATCGACCTACTAGGAGACTGTAGGTGGGACAGGAGCAATTTTATGGCAGTAGCTTATCTTGGTCCTGAATTCAGAAAGCTGTAACTCTGTGCATAGTGGTGAATTTATCCTCCTTGCCCAGCTCTGAGAGAAGTCAGAATCTGGTCCTGGAAATACTGGAGCAAAAATAAGCAACACCCATGGTCAATAAAAAGGGCTTGTGTGCCAATTGCTGGGATGGAAAATTCAAGAGCAGGAGCAAATAATGAAACAATCTATATTCACGCAGCCACCTTGCAGCCTGCTGCTGTAAGTACGGGCTCACACCTAGCCAGGAGATGTGAATCCAGAGTATCACACTGGAAAACAAATGTTGATTTTTAACAAATTATCTGTTCATCGCTAAATCATTCTCTTTCATTATTAGTCTCCAAATTGGTTCCGCTCTGAAAGACAGAATTAGGTTTAAAAGTAGAGTGTCTCTTAAACACTTGCTTCAAATGAAACTATTCAGTAAACATTACTCAACCCCCCCAGAGCATAAACTCCTCCAGTACTTCCTCTGGCTTTGCATGGATTTTTCAGCTCCTGCTTTAAAGACAGGTGTCTCAAGGATTTATTCAGGATATCAGAAAATAATCAAATCCTTTACAAACCCCTCAAATACAAAATAAAATTTTATTAAGATCTTTTTGTCCTCATTTACAGTAGCATAAATTGGGATAAAAGTCCCATGCAAGCAAATAGAGTTACACATGTATCAAACATGTAAGAGAGAGAAGAGTCAGACTCAAAACCCATGGCACAAGTACAAAACCGTGTGGGCTGCAGGCCCAAGTTTCTTATCATCCAAAAGTCTGCACTTTGCTGTGGTAGTGCTTGCACTCATTTCAATAGTTTTAAGGTTTAAAATAAATAAAAAAATAACCTGGACTTCAGAATGGTATTTTTAACATTAAGGGAATGGTTTTTGCTTAATTCAACACATCAGCACGGTTGGAACTTGGAACTTGGGAACACTTTTATCTAATAGACTCCCAGGTGCTTGGGAAAAGTACCCATTCAAAGTTCAAAGCATGCTTTTAACTCCGTTTGATGTTACGGGGTCCTGAGTGCACAGGGGACAATATGCAAGCAGAAGACCCCTCTTGATCCCACCCCCCTGCCCCTCCATGGCAAGACTGTCACCAATTTCCCAGCTCCCCACACTCTCCAGTAAGGCACTGGTGTGGGACTGGGAGGCTGCTCTGGCACAGGACAGGAATGGAGAGCTGCTGCTGCTGCTGCTGCAGATGAGGCCGTTTGCACTGTGGTGTCTGAACACTGTTTTGCACTTAGAAGATTTATTTCACAGTGGGCAGAAGAGCTACAAGATTAACAGATGAACAAATATCTTGAGACAGCCAAGACATCAAAGAAATTGAGGAGTCACTAGGATGCTGGAGAGCTGAAGAGTCACCTGGCCATGGTTCTTCGGAATTATTTTATCCTCAGATTAGCTTAGCTGTCTTGAGGTTTGAACACATCCTCTGGTGAATTTAGCTACAATGACTTAAGACATTACTGGCCTCAGCTCTCTGCCTCTCCTCTGGAGGATCCTCCCTCTGGAGCAGAGGTGGCAGGAGGGGATATGTGCCAGCATCCCAGCCACTGCAGTGCAGATCCTTCATTTTTCAGGATAGGAACCAGCTTGTGAGCTACAGCAAGGATGAGAGCAGACTGTATCCTTGGTCAGAAGTCTCCAGGGAAAATGTGGGGCAGACAGCATGTTAAGCCACCATAATGAAAGCCTCTGGAGTGCATGTGCAGGCCCTAAGGCTGTGTACTGTGACTATTTTTACCACAAAGAAATTCTAACCGATATTGGAAAGGCAGTTATTGCAATTGGAAGGTCAGAGGGAATCATATCCCAGGTAGTGCTATTTAATGTCAATCATTCTTTGCAGGCTTTTTCTCCTCCATGCAATCTGCAATTCAATCAGGGAAGGAAAAAAGTGAGTAGCAGTAGTCTTAGCCTTAGGTTCCTTGTACAGGAACCAGCCAAGGGGTGATACCAGAGGAAGGATCAGAAGAAGGTTTATGTAAGATGTAGCTTCCCTGCAGAGAGCAAACCAAAAGTAGCTCAGAAACATTGTGCAGAGGCTGCTAACCATGAGACCATGCTTATTCCATGGGCTGCATGTGCCTCAGTTCTTCCCTGAAATTTAGATTTAGTTGAATCAGCCAGGAAATTATGGATGAGTTTGAGGTCTTGAGGGAAAGGCATTCAAAAAGCAGCAATATGAAGACACCAACAAGAGGGAAAGTCATAAGTTGAAAAGTGCCACACAGAGGGAACTGTGCCTTTGCTTTATTGAACTGTTGGCTGCAGTAAATACAGCTGAATCCCCTCAGTCCCCCATAATGTTGTCTCAGTACCAGCAGGAGTACATTTAAGAATACACTTGCTTGCACAAATGATTATATATGAAGAGCAGGGAAGCAGCTGAAGTGCCACTGCAGCAATGCAAGCAAATCCGAAAAGCTTGCCCAAGTAAGTTTGGTGGTTTTGTGCTGCCCTGTGCTTTGGTTCTCTCATGCTGCCTGCCCAAAGCAGGCAAAGCAGAGGGGCTCCTGTTCCAGCCCATCTGCCTGCTTCACCTATGGGGAGACCATAGTCTAGATTTTGTGAGGGTACAGCAAATAAATGGTAATGAAATCAACTAAGAGGATATTCCCAAAGAGGGAGAATTGGGATTTTTATTATCATTTTCAATACAGAAAGTAATAAGAGACTGTATTATAAAGAAGAGACAAGTATAAGACCTATGAATGGATAATCAGCAAGGAAGACTGAACCTTGTGCTTCTACAGCGTGCAGCATTAAGCCAAATTGCCTGAACCTAAAGGTTTGGCTATGTTAGTGCTGTAACAGGGTTGTCTGATCCCTGTGTGCTGTATCCATGGTTAGAAGCACCTCAGAGGGGGGCCTGGCTGTGAGCAGTGGGATGTGAGTGTAGCACCAGTGACTGGGAATTTGGGAGTCTTCACCCAGGTTGTTTTCATTGATTTCCTTATGTCCTTAAACCCTTCCAAACCTCACATTGCAGGAAGTCAGGAGAAATAATACAAATCTGAACGTGCATACAAGCAAGCTGATCATGGGGGAAGTTTTATTGCACATTGCATCTTGTCCCAGCATTCACAGCACCTCGAAGATGATGGGAAATGTTAGGAGATTGGCTTTGTGGCATATTTTACCACACTGTGCATGAGTCCTTTCCACTGTCTGAACCAGGCATGGGTCTGGACATAGATGGGTCCTAAGGTGCCGTGCAGTGGGTGGTCAGGCTGTGCCAAACAACAGCCTGAGGTTCAGTGTGACTGTTCAAGCCCCCAAGCCCTGTAACTCCCCTTTCTGTTGCAGACTGGAGTCGCCGACACGGGCGCTGGTGATGGAGGCCCCAAAAGGCATCGAGATCAACGCCGAGGCCGGCAGCTTGAAAGCCACGTGCAGGACAGAGCTCAGGCTGGAATCCAAAGACGGAGAGGTAAGGGAAGGAGGATGTCAAGCCCTGCAGCAAAACCAAACCCAGCCACAGATCTCCTGCAGATCTGTAGCCTTCTGAGTCACGGAGCCACTGCGTTTGAACCACTGGTGTGAGGGCACTGCTGAAGCAGACCTGCCTGGCTTAGTTTCTGCTAGCAGTGATTGAACATATCATATGCAAACAAGCCCCACTCTGTGGCAAAGGCTGATTCATTATTTTTAAAGTGCTTGGATAATAGCATCTGTTGTTCACGCAGATTTATGCAGCTGTAAAATACATAGTGCTCCTAAATGCTTTGTTTCCTTGTCACTTTAAAACAAGATTTACTTGCCCAACATAATTAAATCTTTTATCATACATTTTTCTATAAGAAGAGCTTAATTCACAGTTATTGATCTGAAAAGCTTTTGCAACTGATGTTTTCATTTTGGAAAGAAAGGGAACATTAGGAGGCACAAGTTGTTGCACTGGGGAAACTTCCAGTGGGGAAAAGAGGCTAACTAAAACTGCTAACACAGAAGTAAAAGAGGTGTTGAGCTAAGCCTCTGCTGGTGCCTCAAAAATACATGAGAACATGGTTCTCATCCCATCCTACTGCCACAATGATGGAAGACACCAAAGTACGTGGCTGAGGAGCTCCTGCTGGGGAACTGACCGAGAGCTTCAGCAGTAGGAGATGCCCACTGAACCCAAATCTCCTCTCCCAGCCAGGAGAGCTCCAACATGACTAATGTTTTCCTATCTTAGTGTCATGTGTAATGAACAGAACAAGATTTCTGTTGCAATTCCTGTTATTTCTAAACATATGCATTTTAAGACATTGTATACTCGGCCCATGGGTGTTAACAAACAAACTCAAAAATACAGAAAAAAAACCCCATACCTAATATACTACTGTTGAAGTCCAAGGCATTTCACTACTATAAGCAACCACTTACCTTAATGCTTTTAACACTAAGTTGCTTTTAAAATGCATATATTGACCTGTCTCTTTCAGGAGATTAGATGGTTGGATGAAACTAGAGACTTACTGTACTTGCAAGAAAAGAGCAAATTCCATTAGTTGCCCTGTAATATTCTAGTGTGCAGGGTATCTCACTGTGCTCTTCTCAGTAACATTAGAGCACTCCCCTGTAGCTGCCATGTGTCTAAGAGCTGCCACATGTTCACTTTTACGTTCTGCTTTATGAGGAGAAATTCAGGTCTGTTACGGCATTCAAGTTATTTTTAATATACATAGAAGTGTTACACCAGTACATCAAATACACATGAAAAGCAGTGCTGTGAGCCTGCAAGCATAACTGGCAGTGGGGTCACAGTGCCAGAAGTCTTGGTGGAGGGGTGGAGTCGCTGTGTGGACATGAACCACCCAGCAGTGGGGCACCTCTGGTTAGGTTAACCCTTAGACAGAGGTGCCCCAGGAAGCCTCAAGCCCTGAAAACACGGCGGGTATATTAGCAGAAACAAACTGGAGGTCTTAGGTGGCTCATGGTAAAGGCAAATAATAGGCCTACCCACATCTGTATGAGACTTTCCCATTTTTATAGACGTGCTTACCCAGTTTTTGTAGCAGCTGAGTTGTCCAAAGGAAGCTTCTTTAAATACAAGATTAAAAATAACGGCTCTCCACTAATTCTCTCTCCTTCTCTCTCTCTCTCCACCTCCAACTTCAGACAACGTTGAATTCTGCAAAAATCAAACTACCTAACTTGCCTCAAGGATCTTCCTCTTCTGCAGGGTCCAGGCAAAAAATCTACGAGCTCTGTGTGTGTCCCAATGGGAGGTTATTTCTGTCTCAGGCAGGCACTAGCTCCACCTGCCAGATAAACACGAGCGTCTGCCTCTGAGAGACAATTTGCAGTGGGGCATCGCAGGCAGCACAAAAGCCAGTTCTGGTCTCACAGATTGCAGCTGCCAACTATTTTTACAAGAACACAGAAAGCCTATCAAAGACTTTTTTTGTGTGTGCGCGCGCGTGTGTGTGAATATATATATAAAAATATATATATAAAATATATATATATCCTCTGTGTAAAATGATGTTTCAGTACAAGGAATCCCAGGGTGACCCTGTTACATTTGTGTAGCATTTCTCTTTCCCCACACCAAAATTTACTGGTACAATCTGCTGAATTGGATTTGATGCTCCCCTGGACCCTTCTGTATTAATATAGTGTAATGATTACCCCTCGTTTTTGATCACATTCTCAGAGCAATGGGATTGCTGGCTGGGCAAGACCCGGGAACTGATGTAGACCCACCAACATACAAAGGGAAGAGAAGCATCTCTGATTATTTTTGCACCATTAAATCAGTGGTATGAAAAAAAAAAAAACTAAACCAAATAACACAATAGCTAGATGTGCTGTACTGATCACCTAGAGTGATCCAAGATACCTGAGGTTAAATTCCACTCTAATTTTCACCTGAAGTGTGGCTCCCTGTTATGAGAGATGGATTGCACTTGACCAGTAGAAAAGTCCAAATTTTCTTGATAGAATAATCATGTATTTTTCCAAAGGGGTTTGAGACTTGCCTATAGACGGCCAAGGAAGCCTTGTACTATTCACACAGTCTGTGTGATGCATCAGCTCTAACTCTAACCTAAGGCCATCTCTGTGCTAACAAAACTGGTGTTGCCTTTAGTTCTTGGAAAGAAAAAAAATATGAAAGTTGGATTAAACAGAAAAATCCTGAGCCTCCTTAGTTAACAGGTGTCCTGGATCACCCTACACACTCTCCATTAGCACCTTTAATTTTGAAAAGATTTGGTGTGAAGATTTAAGATTTGGACATTGCCTATCAATATCTATATAAACAGAGAAAATTACTTATTCTACCCATAGAAACAGAAATTCTTACAAATTAGGTGTGTAATGTAGATACTATGGCAGAATTTGTCATCTTTCTTTTCAGGATATACAGTCCAAGGTCACTTAGATTTGGTGGAGACTGCAAATATCAGAGATGCTGACAATGAAACAGACTATTTTAGGGATTTATAAAAGTGTGTGACAAAGCCAGATTTCTGGAAAGCAAAGGCTTTGGATGCTGGTTCCTCTAGAATTTGAGCCCAAAAATATTTGTGGCTGAATCTTTTCATGGTTGCATTTTTTCCTTATTTTAAAGCCTAGGAGTCTTGGGCAAGATAAAACATAAAATCTGATCTGCTATCATTACTTCCACTATTCAAGTTTTGAAAAACAGTAAGAACCCAGGTCATTGAATTCTGACCCATACTGAATCCATATGCATGAAAAAATCCTTGAAAAACAAATATGCTAATTACCACAAAAAGTATCCAAGTCGCAGTAAATCTCACAAAGTCAGGAAGGTTTCTAAGCCACTGAGATGCTTTTGAAAATATTACCTCATGTGCAAATGTGACAGATCTGTGCCCATCCCTAGTGATACCTAAGCAAAGCTGGTATTCTTCTAACGATCCTCAAGATAAAATGTAGCTGATAGCAATTGTTAGAAATAATTTAGCCTTTTTTTTTTTTTTTTTCTTTTTTTTTTTTTACAGATTTCCACATATTTTCTTGTGGTCTGGAGAGTACCAGAGTTAGATCTTTTTTCTTTTTTTTAATGAGCAATTCTGGCTTAATCCAAAACTGACTGACTCAAAGGAAAGACTTTTATGGAGTTTAGGTTAGATGTACTGCTGCTTAACAAAGCAGCACTCCCATAAAATTTATTCCTGAAAGACGCTTGAACAATTTACTTTTATTTCAGTAATACTTCCCAATTAATTAACAAATTCAAACTATTTGTTAATGAATATTCCTGTAATTATTATGTCTTGAGTCAACATTTGAATGCAAAGGGTCACCCAGGGTAACAATTGTATTGGGACACAGGACTATACCATCTCTGTTCAAAGAGGGGAATTGTGCCTATGCCTTAAGTCAATGCACTCAGCAAGGAGAAGCACATCATATTTATCTTGTTATTAAAACGAGTTTATTTGGGGGGAGGGACAGGAGGGTGTCTTGAGAACTGGTTGTGCAACTTAAAACAGATATTAATGAAATGCATTAAGACTGTAGGGGCACCTAGAGTGATACAGACCTTTTTTTTTTACCATGTTAAATATAGCAAATTACTGTGTACGTTACCTCTGGGACCACAACTGAAGTCCCATTTGTAGTCCTACATCTACTGTAGATTTTTTTTCCCTGTTTCATTTAGTAGCAATCACAAACCTTATAGCAAGTATGGCTCAATTCATAAACAAATCCTGTGTGAGCCATTGTGAAGACACATCCTGCAGGAAGAGTATCAGAATCATAGAACAGTTTGGGTTGGAAGGAACAATAAAGATCATCTAGTTCTAACCTTTCCCACTAGATCAGGTTGCTCAAAGCTCCATCCAACCTGGCCCTGAATACTTCCAGGGATGGGGCATCTACAAACAATCCGGGCAACCTGTTCCAGTGCCACTCCACCCTCACAGTGAGGAATTTCTTCCTTACATCTAATCTCAATCTACCTTCTTTCAGTTTAAAGCCATTACTTTGTAAAGAAAACAAGTTGCGTTAATTTTCTTATCCCCGAGAGTATTGATGCTGGTGAGAAAGACAGGGCTGAATGCAGGGACTGACCCAGCAGGGATGCTGCATCCTGATTTCCATGCTCTGCTCCTGAGAGGCCAGTGACTCAATCCTCATCCCTGGACACCCTCTGGCTGCTCTGCTGAGGATTTCCGTCCTGGCAAATTAATTCTGAGTGGTTGATCTTCTCAGCTGGGCTCTTGGATGAGTTTATCCCCTTCTGAAGGGCATTCAGCTATTTGTTTTGGTATTAATTTCTGTGGGGGAGCTGTTAGGGAACAGCCTTACACATCTGTGCCATCACTGGAGATGCTTCTCTGAAGTGAACAAAGGGTACCTTGATTATGTCCACACAAAGGAGTCCTAGTTGCATTAATATTGTTTACAATCATGTTTCCATCTTAAAAATTCTGTGTTGTGTTGAAAGATGAGGAATTGATGCTAGAAAGATAGAACATGTATAAAGACATGTAAATCATCTGATCCCCACTTGAGTTTTAAGTGGTTGAGATGCTGCTGCCTGTCCTTGTGTTGCCCGCGTGATTGTTGCTCAGCGAGTGGCAAACCAGAGCAAACAGGACCGAGTGTCTGAGATCCCAGGGGAAAAAACAGGCATTTTGTTAAAAAAGCAGCATGCAAACCCATCCGGCTATCTCATGCTTCCATTTGTTGTTGGGGGCTGTTATGGAGTGACTGACTCGTCTGTTGGATGAGGCAAGTGCATGGGAGTCCCTTTTCCTCCTGCCCTGCCCAGGAATCCCTCGCAGATGCTGGGCCTGTATGGGTTGGTTCTCCCTGAGTCCCTTTAAATTAGAGGCTCCCTGGCTGGAATTTCATCCACATGCTCTGCTTGCCATCGATAAAATGCCAAAAATGAACAAAGGTTTATGTATTTCTTTGTGAATCGGGCCTGCAGTTTAGCTCAACTGGGCATTTGCTGTTTGAGGCGATAGCATTTACCTCAAACCAGAGCTTAGTTTTACCTCCCAACACTAAGGCGAGGCTGGAACGGATGGTGAATTTGTTTCTACTGAGTTCAGTGGAAGAGATGCAGATGACTTTGTGGCCTGAGGTGGGACAGGAGCTGGATAGGTGACAGTTCAGGGCAATGAGGGCAGTGGAAGTGCTGCCAGCCCGCGGGGTGGCTGTGGGACAGAACCCTGCCTCGGCACTGTGTGCAGGTCTGCATTGCAGCTCTGAGCACTAAAACCCTACTCAAAGGCTAATCAAGGGACTCTGATACTAATGTCAATACACCTTAGGCAACCATGAATACTGCAGTATTCATAAATGCATTTATGTATTGTAACTCTTAACTTTATAGGGCTTTGAGACCTTGTTAAGTTTGCTTTAAATGCAACACTTTAGTAAGCAGTCAGGAAAATGACCATCAGCACTCACCTGAATACCAGTACCTTGTCCAGATATGATCTTCTACCTTCTGCTGTCATAGGTGAGTTAGGATGGCTTTTTCCAAAGGAAAAAGACTTTTTTTTTACACAAAAGAAGAGAGCCTAATACTCACTGTACAACTGTATCCATTCTCCAAGTTGCTTTGTGGTTTTTTGTTGTTGTCTTTTCTTTTTTTACACTTTTGAAGTATAATACCCAGTAGTCAATGATACCCAGTAGTCAATGAAATTGGTAACTTAAGAGTACAAAGAAATATTAACACTAAAGGAAGTCATCAAGAGGGGAAGCCACTAACTGCTAAAATATGTATAAGGCCTCTCCTGCATATACATTTTTAGAAAATTAAGTATGTGCAAGAGTGGTTTGTAATTGGTTATCTCAGGCATGTGTTGTCAAACATATGTCTTCTAAGAGTGTTTTTTTTTCCTTTAATCATAAATATCACATTGCACAAACAAGAAAGTTTAAGGCATAAGCCTAAGAATACCATCTGCAATATACAGTATAGCAAAATGATGTCTAAATAAAAAAAACCCTCCCTAGAAATTGTTCCAAGGTTAAAGACAGATTCCTGTGGAACTTGCAAAGATGTCAGGTTAGTTCACATCACACCTAGTTTGCAAATACAGATGTTCTTAAAGGAAATTAGCTTTTGTTGTCATAAGATGCACACATACAGATATGTATATATATACACACTCACATAGACTTGTTTACAACAAAAGCCAATTTTCTTTATATTTGTTGTTATGGCTTTAAGTTTCACATTGCAAACAAGAGTGAGACAAAGACCAAAGACTTCCATCCCTTTCTCTGGTTGCCCTCATGCCTGAAATGCATTAATTTTAATGGTGCTTTTTTGAACTGGGCAAGAAAAATACAGATTTATCATAAAGCTGCATTTGAGGAGTGAAGCGGCAGGAAGACTCTACTTCATTAATGGGGAGAAAAGGAAATTATGTGAAAAATCTTTTAATGCGTTCAAAGGACAAGGTTACCTGAAATTTGAAACGTGAAGAAATAACCCAGAATACTAAAAGACATCATCCTGGTCTGAAAGTATGAATAAACTGTGTAAATGCTACTGGCTGTTCACTTACCTGCACTTGAGCATTAGCAAATCAGGAACTCCAGTAGCTGCTCGATGAAGAAGAGTAACTGCACCGTGATGATTTCATTGAAAAGTGCATGCAGTAAAAACAACAACAACAAAAAAAAAAAAAAAAAAAAAAAAAAAAAAAAAAAAAAAATAAAAAAAAAAAGTTAGAGGCTGTGCTCTTTTTTCTTTTATGGCTGACATTTTAGATTTTGAAATGTCATCATGCAGAATCCATCAAGCTGAGGCCTCGTTCCTGCAAAGCTTTGCCAGGCACAGGATTGGAGCTGTTTGAATGTGAAAATACCAGTCCTTTTATTGCCACTGCTGTTGAGGAGCCCAGTCCTGGCAACATATCCCTTCTCCCCATTGTAACCTTCTTTCCTCAGATCTGTAATCGTTGTGTAATATTTGGGTAGCTGGTGTCCTGCCACACACAGGGCTGCGTGCAGGTGGCCAGCAGCCCCCTAGTCCCCATTACATTACTTCTCAGCCTCCCATATCCCCAAAAACCAAAACCTGTGTGCAGTAGTGGCACTAAAGATGAAATTGGGGACTTTTAGGTAAATTCTGCACGGTAATTGCTATTTTCACAGCTGGTGTATCCAAGTTTATGGCTGTGAGTGAAGCAGGGTTGAACAGTGGTGTGGTGCTGATGAGATTATTCAAGCAAGAGTGGAGTGAATTAAACAAGGCAGGTAGGAGGAAAAGGGAAGAAATGGTGAGAGACATCACCCTAATCAGACTAATGCAGCAAAGTTCTCTGTCTGTTTACACTATTATACTTTAAATTAATAACATCCATTTCCCTAAATATGGTAGCAATTATGCTTGATCTTTCCTGGCACACAGTGGAATTAGTGTCACTGAAGCCATTCTGGATTGCTAGGGTGTTGTTTCCATCCACAATAACCACAGTGGCTTGGGGCTTTGATGGAAATTATAGTGAATAGCTTGTGCTTAGAAAGCTTTTAAGTCTGCTGTGGTTGAGAAGCCCATGGTTATGCACATACAGCCCTGAGGCTTTATCTTTTCAGATTCTCTTGTCCTGCCACTTGAATTGTATTGTGCCCTTGTGAAAAGCGAAACACTTTCTTTATAGAGGAAAAGATGGATATTTAAAGCTGCAGGATGTTTATCCGAAGTGAAAAAGAAAATATAATCATAGTGCATAGCGGGATTTTCTGCCACCAGTCATCTCCATGGATTGAGCTTTTCTTAGATTTTAAGCAGTATTAAAAAATAGGAAGGATACGTCCACTGTATGTTTGTCTCACATTGAGTTGGTTGGATCCTCCTGCCAGCAAGAGAAAATACCAGAAGGAAATATTTGTGTAGAAGTATTACATTTACACTATGCCCAGCTACCAAATGCTTCAGATAAAACAGGCAGCCTTACTCAAACAGTCTTTTCTTCTAAGATTAAAAAGGACTTTTTGGAGCCTTTCATCAGGTCCTGCCTAAATGGAGAGTCTCACCATTTCTAACTTATTTGCCATTATAGGAACAGGCCCACTGCAAAGCATAGGCCATGTGCATCTTTGCATGTAACAGGGATTTTAAATTGCATTGTACTCTCACGTTTTTGCCCCATCGAAAAGGCTTAACTGCTGATTGGAGATTAAGCATTCTAAAGCCTGGTACTGCTAAATGCATTATCACTTTCTAAAGTAATGTAGATTCATTGGTCTTTGCAAATTTCCTCATAACAAAGTCCTTGAAACATCTTGAGGCAGGCTCACACTGGAGAGCAAAAGAATAATTATTTGTGGGCGGTTCTATTTTTATCGAAGGCTGGATTGTAGTTGAAAAAAATGTTGCTGTTAGAGTTTCTCCCACACTTATTTAGCTGCAAACACCACCACCCCCAACACTAAGGCAAGATTTCTCTAGGGTAGCTGCCTTAGAGCAGGGAGTGAGCTGCTTCACTAACCTAGAGCTTGATAATTCTGCCTTCATCTGGGTCCTCCTCTGGGCTTGTGCACTTGGTGTCAGTGCCATTGCTATCTAACAGATAATGAAGCACTTTGGCAATATTAACAATTTTACAGATCACAGAATGGTTTAAATTGGAAGGGACCCTAAAGATCGTCTAATCCAACATACCTGCAGTCTGCATGGTATAAATAGTGCTGGTAGCTGTTGGTTGGTGTCCTAACAAGCCTTGGACACCTTCAAAGCACCAGCAGTGACTCCATAAGGTGTAGCTGAGTAGCTCTTAAGGCCACCTCTGTGTTGTCCTCTTGGTTCTGTACAGCACCCGAGGGGATGTCTGGGAGCAGGTACCCGTTGTGCTGCCCCTGCTGGGATCCATCAGTGCAGGGTGGGGAGGCTGGTGGGCGGCTTTGCCCTCGTTTATCTCCATCCCATCACCAGGTCCTCTGCACAAGAAATGGCACCAAGGTGAGACGTCTGCCTTGGGAGGCTGGGCTGGAGCAGTGCAACAGGGACATCCACAGCACGGGGGTTTGACTCTGCAGCTGGTGGAAATGAGGATTTGGCTCCATTTAACTCCCTCGTAGCCTTTGCTGCCTGAGGGTTTGGCCCTAACGTTTAGCTCTTTTAATGAAATCAAAAGGAAGAGTTTGGCTGGCCTGCCTGAACTACAGCCTGGGTTCTCCTGGGGTCAGCCTGGGACACAGGACTTTCCTTCTCACATGGGCACAGATAAAAAAATAATCTGTGGCAAGTCTTCCCATCACTGCCACCTCAAGCCACTGCCTGGAAATGGAGGCACGTTCATCCAGCTCCATCCCTTGCACCACCACACACCATGCTGGAGCTGAGCTGGTGATTTGGTGGCTAATGCATGAAGCTGGAGGTCTCACTGGGCAGGCACTGGGTCTGCTGGTGCCACTGGTGGCAGGGCTGGGCTGCACTGGTAGCAGGGTGGCTCTCACAGGACAGGCTGCTGGAGGAATTCCCTTTCTTGACCCCTGCTGTGAGTTATCAGAGCGAGCACAGAAGTTGAGATGAACAAATCCTGCCCTTGCTCAGCAGAGTAAGAGCAAGCCACAAACCTCATACGGAGCAGATCTGAGCACTTGTCACAGGCTGTGTTTAGAAGAAGGGCTGAGTTGACAGCGTTCACACCTGGATTCCTCCCCAGGTCAGAGCTTTTCCTGAGCTGCCACCCGGATCTTGGTCTGGATCTGCACTATGCAGTAGTTTGGGAGCAGGGAAAGGATTAACCTGCTGGATCTGAATCAGATCCCTTTGGGTTTTGGTTTGGGGTCTTTTTGCCCACCCCTTATTTGAATTAGTTTCCTTGTGTGTGAATGCAAATAGAGTTGTCAATGTTAACCCAAAAAATGCTCTGTGTAGGTAAACCCAACAGCAAAACAGCGTTCACTGCGAGTCAAAGCAAGACCCCATTCATCTACACCAGTAAAAGGCATGACCCATGCTATAGAAGTTTTCATCTGTGATGGTAAAATACCTTGTCTGACCTCTACTCTGATAACCACCAATGACCTTGATCGTGTAAACAGGACAAAATGAATTTCGAGTCTTATCACAGTTCTCATGAAGAAGTTCAGATTTGTTTGGCTTTTTCTTTTTAATTTATGTATGTGTGTGGTTGTGTGGGAAAATATAAAGCTTTTTTTGTATCAAATAACATCAATCCTTGCACACTCTATGCAAAATTTTGTAAGCATTGCAATAATGCTATGAATTACACAAGGAACTATTTTAACTTTATTACACTTTCTGTATAAAAAAAAAATAATTTGTATTTAAATGATTTCAACTGCAATCTTGTAAAATATATTAATAAAATAATGATTGTTAAGAAGGAAAGAGATGCTGACTGGTTTTTGTTCATTTGTTTGAATATGGCAAACATGAATTAGACCTCAAACTTCCTATCTCTGTAGGATACAGGTAGGATATGTCTGTAGCATATGTCTCTATATCTGTATGTCCGTAGAATGTGCCAGACTGAATCACACTAGTGAACCATTTCACAGCATCAAGTCCCTGGATGTATTAATGCCAAAAAGGCTGCAGAGGATGGAATGAGAATCTCTGTGGATGGCTGTTGGAAGAAAACCTGTCATCAGCAAAACAAAGAATCTTCCCTTTGGGAAAAGTTGAGTTACTGTCTTGCTTACAGTTTTGTTGAACTTCTCACCCTTGTCCTAGCATTAGAGACTCACAGCCAAGGAATGTTGCAGGCATTGAGGTCCTGCCTGAGCATCAGAAAGCTCTTGAACGGGATCACTTGTTGGTAGAGGGCATCTGGTGCTGCCTGTGCTCCAAACCAGCGAGAACTCGAGGTGTTCCAAGAGGGACCGGAGCGGGTGCGTGCAGCCAGGAGCAGGCCCCCCCTGCACACAGCCTAGGGAGCATGACATCAAGTCTACCTGCAACAAAAGATTCAGTAAAGAAATAAATAAAACCCAGCAGCCTGGACCAACTCACAGAAAGCCTCTTGAAAACTTCTGGCTGCTTTAATGAGCCATTGGTTTTATTTTAATTGGGTCACTAATCAGGTGCTTGTGAGTGACTCCGCACATGCCAGGCAATCACTTCTGAGGGCATATTGCAGGAGCAGGGTTTTAAATATGAATTTTTTCACCCTGGATTTTGTCAGTAAATGAGAGCATTGATTGAGGCTCATTATCTGAACAAATAGCAAGAATTCAATCCAGCTGAAAAGAAGTTTGTGCCTTCCCAGCGCGCAGAGAGTTTGAGCCCAGTCCTTGCAGCTGACACTGCCAAAATCCAGGCTGGAGGGATAGTTGTTTACCAGTTTGCAGGGGCTACTGTTTACCAGGCTCCCAAGAAGCTCACTCTGCTCTTCAGTGGGCACACACAGTCTTTTTCTTACTCGTTGGGTTTTGGACTGGTTGCACTTTAAAAAAGAAAAAAAACATCTTTCAGTTTTGACTTTCAGCTGCAGCTCTTGGCCTGAATTTGGAATTTCTAGCAAACTGACAATGAATTAATTCATTAATTAACCCCCATTAAGAAGCATTTTGGCAGGAACTTCACAGCACCCCCGGGAGATGCAGCTCAAGGGGGCTGCACGGGCAGCACCCAGCACTGCCTCAGCACCCAGCGGCCGGATCCTTCCCCAGGCCCAGCAAACGCCTCTTCAGCTGCCTGTGAGGTGGGGTCAGCTAAGCAGTGAGTAGCTGTCATGATTACAGGGGCTGGGACCAGTTTATCCTTATGTGGGTAGAACCAAAACTGTGTATTCTATACTCGCTATGTCAGTGCTCATGGGCTGTTAAGAAAATCATGGGTAGCAGCTGCCCAGGACAGACCTCACACCCCAGGCTATAACAGATAAGGAAAGAGGTTCAAGGTCAGGGGAGATGTTAACACCTTCCCACCCAGCAGGAGGAGTCCTCCCTGTTAACGGGCCCATCCATGCCTCGCCCCATGACTCATACAGAGCTCCCCCCAGGAGCTATTTCTGTTTAATGGGCCATCAAGGACCCACTGCATGACTCATAGACTGATATCAACCCATTGTGAGATGCTCCACCCAGGGGGAGGAGCCAAGTGCTCCCACCTGGATATAAACTGGGGTTCAGTACAGCATGGGGGGCCTTACCCACTGGATTTCCAGAGGACAAGAGCTACCAGATCTTTTCTACGAGACCACTGTTTCATCTGGACTGCTACCACCACCCTAACTACAGAGTACCAGGTTGTATTCTGACTCTGTTTGTGGTTTTCCTTTGTATTATTGCTTTTATTTTTTTTTCTCTTATTAAATTGTATTTCTGACTTGGAGTCTCTCACTGGTTTGTTTTCAAACCATTATAGTAGCTATGACACTCAGCCTTAGCAGCAGCCTGTTTGCAGTGCTCCCAGGTCAGAAATGCCAAGTCTGGTACTCAGTAGCAACAATATTTTTTTAAAAAAAGCCTGGGAAGCTGTAGTTAAAAAGAGGATTTGTCTTTCCAAACTGACTCCTGGAAAAACTATCAAAAGGTAGTATCTTCCCAAGTATCTTGCCTTTCACCTTTTAAAGAGTACTTCCCAATTTTTGCGTTCTTTCCTTTCTGCCCATACATGTAATTCATTATTTCTTTTTTCTTTCCTAAATAGCAAACAGAAAAGATGAACCAATCAAACAAACAAACAAAAAATAAATTACAAAATCAGAAAAGAATCACTGAGATTAAATGAGACCATTTCATCCTCCGAAATGATAAAAACTTCAGCATTTTAAAATTTTATGTGCAGCTGGGATTTTGTATTTTTCTTCTATGTCTAATACAGACAAGTTGCTGCTGCTGAAGTGCAGTTGCTAAATCAGGGTGATTATTTTTATTTTTATGAACAGTGTCCAGCAATCAGTGATCTTGGAAGTATCTGTTCTTCACAGTTTTTCTCCAGTGCTGTGACCTTGATTCTTCTCTCCATAAACTGTGCAGAAAAATCCTCCTGAATTTAGTGATGAAAGTTCAGACCTAAATAGCTCCAGTGCTAAATGTATCCCAGAGGAAAATTATATGGCCTCATTTAATAGAGAAAAAGCAAGAAGTCTGGCCAGAAGCTAGAGCTTGGCTCTTTCTGCAATCATTTCAGAATAAAGAGCAGGGTATAGGTAGTCTTTAAATATTTGATTCACACTACTGGGCTATTGTAATATGCATTACTGATATGATATACACTTTTGAAAATCGGGGCTTGTGAATAGCTTGTGTAACATCAGCTGTGGTCTTTTCCCTTTCACACCTACAGGGTGTGACAGGCTTTGCTTTCAGTCTCATAAGCAGGCTGGGAATGGAGGCAGAGAAGGAGCCCACTGCCTCCTCACTGAGGAATGCATGCAGCCATCTGCTTGGCTCCATTCAGTGCGTGCATGTAGGGAGGGAACAAGCACAAAACACCTTTTAAATCTCTGAGCTGACCTCCTTTGCCTTGGTTTTCTCCCCCCCTTGCTGCAGCACACAGCTGCGAGGCAGAGTTGCTGACAGGCCAGGCTCCTAGGGGCTCCTGGTCCCACCTCTCCTTCCCCAAGAGCTCTATTCCAGTGCCACTACCTGACTCAGCCTGGGAAACAGAAATATTCCCAGTGACAAGCACACAGGGGACAATAAGACCTCAGTGCTGCTGCTCAGTATTTCAGCACCTTTTTTAAGCAAAAA
The DNA here is from genome assembly GCF_000691845.1 of Merops nubicus. Classification (NCBI taxonomy): domain Eukaryota; kingdom Metazoa; phylum Chordata; class Aves; order Coraciiformes; family Meropidae; genus Merops; species Merops nubicus. The sequence goes on from NW_008612828.1 coordinate 37,103, forward strand.
ATAGATCTGCATTTCCTGGCCTAAACCCTACCTACAACTTGAGTTTAGCATCTGAGAGCTCCAAGCCAGCTGAAGGATGCTGAACTGACTGAGATAGGATTTTACTTGTCGAATATGGGTCTTACATCCTCTTTGCCAAATGGAGGAGATCTGACAAAACCAACCAAACAACAACAAGAAGATACAGTACATGCATGTGCCAAAATGTGGTGCTGTATCTCCGTGTGGCTGCCACTCTTAGCCTGAGCCTCCCTCCTTCCTCCAGCCAACAGGACACATCTGCCCTGGGAGATGAGGTTTTGATGGAAGGTGCTGTAGTTGGGGCTGGCTGCAGCACCTGCTGCATCCCAGCGAGGCCAGGACCAGGGCAGGGGGATGGGGAAATGCCCCTCTGCTCCCAGCACAGCAGGATGAGCCCTGCAAGCACATAGGACTGCTCCACAACAAAACCCTCCCTCCCTGCCGTGGCAAGAAGTCTGTCCAGAGGAACCAGATAGCAGGTTGCACTTCAGTGTCCCACATGACAATTGACATGAGTTTCAGTGCTCTTGTGGGAACAAACTAAGGAGGCTCCAGGGCTGGGATAAGCAGTGTTAGAGCTGGCATTGGTCCCAGAGAGGGCCACATTTACTTTAATGCCCACCCAACAAACACAACCTACCTTTGCAAACCAGGTGAGGAAAAACCTCTCATTGCTTTCCAGTACCAGCAGGTGTAAGAATAACAAGTGACTGATGGGGGGAGGGAGAAGAGACAGAGGGAGTGAGCGTGTGTGTGCATGCATGGGGATGGGGGAAGAGACATTTCTGAATAATGTGTTATTTTTGAATAATGTGTCTGTTGTAACAGCTCCCAAAAGCATTTGGGTATTTCAATAAAGCCCAATCTCAAAAGAGACTTTTTGCAATGCGATCATCTTGAACCATAATAACTAAATTTGAAAATAACTATCATCTGCTATAAAAACATTAAAACATCTATAGTGGAACCATCAGGCTGTGAATTCCATGGGAGCTCTCTGCACACACACAGACACACACAAGATTAACAAAGAAGAAAGGAAAAAAGCACTGTCACTTCCAAGAAAGCCCACGACCTACCACCTACACGGTGAACTTTTAAGCACAGAATGCAACATCCAATGAATTATTTATGAATTAATTTGCAGTGAACATTTTTGAAGCCAAAGGAAACATAAACTGGCAGTGCAGCCCTGTCTGGGGTGACAGCAGGGGACACGAGTGCTCTGTTCCTGTGGCAAGAAGATACTTAGGAGTGTACATGAGGAGTTGCACACTAAGAGTTTAAGGCAAAAATCCAATTCCTAGCAATCGTCAGCTTGGTGTGCTAACACTGTGACCTGACTTGCACACTGCCCTGGCACATGCCATCGCTCATCCAGTGCCAGGTGACAGACAGGAGCACTTCTTGCCCTGCAGACATCTGCTGTGGCTGTAACCACCCTGGCAGGAGTCACCCACCACCTCGTGCCTTTCCCTCACCACTGTGGCTTTATGCTCAGCTAAAACACAAGTACAGCGAGCTGCTGCTTGAAGGGTAATGATGGGAACGATGAAATCAGGAAGTATAAAGGACACGTCCTGCTTTTAAATTAGTTCTTTATAGCTAGGCTGTAAAAGAAGCTGTCCCTGCCCCATGCTGGGATGGGCCCTGCACTGGGGGCTCCACAACAGCAGGGCCCTTAAGCGTGACATTCTATTAATGCTCTCCTGGCTCTTTTTCCTCCTCGTCAGCTGAGATCCCTGGTGAACTGTGGGGCTGCAGCTGAGCCCCTGCCCTGGTGCTGGCCGTGCAGCTGCATGCTGTGCTCGCAGGCTAACTGGCTGCTGTGCACCTGATTTCTCTAGTGCAAACACGGATCGTGGGCAGAAATAAACCTGGCTGGATTCCTGGCAGAGCCAAGAATTACATTCAGGAGCTCCTGGGGCAGGGACAGGGGAACTAGCAGGGATGTGGGAGCTAGCAGGAGAACATAGGCAGGAGAGGCTTGGGAGAAACCGAAAGCAGAGTAAGCAGGTTGACCCAGACAGGGCTATTTTGGGCTTGCTGCAGCTCCTGCAGCACTGCCAAGCACAAGCAGTGCTGGGGCACATTTGCTTGTGCAAATAGAGCAGCAGACACTTCCCAGCATAGCTCCTGGCTGCTGCATTTTGAATAGCTGATAAATGCTTTTGGATCTTTTTTAAGAATAATTTCTGAAGCATCACCAGAGTCCTACCTGATGCATCCACACCACCACCCCCCATTAAGTCTGGCTCACACCTCTGTAGGCTATTGTCAAGATTTGGGGTTGGGCCAGCCACTACACACAGAATAGATGCTCTCTATTAACCCCCCTCCCTTCCTAAAGGGGAAGAGAAAGGGAATAGAGAGAGACTAATGGATTGGAAAAGAGAACTAAAACAGCTTTAATGAAAATGAAAATAATAATAAGAATTTTAAAATTAAATCTGTCTAAAAAATGAAATAAATGTATAAAATAAAATTAAATACGTATACAAAACCAGTATCAAGCTGTACCCTCCTGATGGCAACTATGTCACCATCACCACTGATGCCGTGGAGCAGGCACTGGGCAAGTCCCAGACTGGTCTCAGTGGCAGATAGGAACTGGATTCAGGAGCTGGATTCTGGAACTGGATTCAGGAACACACAGATCTGGATCTAAGGCAGAACAGATGCAGTCCACAGGCCATTGAAGAAAAGGCTTGACCCTCATGATCCCTCAGCTTTGTGCTGAATATGAGGTGTATGGGATGGAATCCCTCGTTGGTCAGTGTAGGGTCACCTGTCCTGGCCACTCCTCCCTGCAGGTGCTGCCTTTTACTTTCTGCACCCCTAATGTAGTGCACAGGATTTAGCAGTGACCTTGGTATTCATAGGAGCAGGTACAAGCAAGAGCCTTTCTGCACACTGATCCTTGGTGGTGACTCTAAACATGGAGCGTTGTCACTGCTGGAAGCAGACACTGACTGCAAACATGTGCTCCTAACTTCAGACAGTGCAGCTAGTTAGAAGAGACCTAATTGAAAAGTGAAATCACTGAACAGAATTAGGTCTGCTCCAGCTCAAACCAGGACAGTTATGAATGATGAGTTGAAGCCACGATATTTCCCCAAAGCAAGACAGAAGCTGCCTGTTGTGTTGCCTTCCACCAGAAAGACTGATGGTAAAAACAGAAGGATGTTCTCATATTTTAAAGTTGGCATGATCTGAACTTTGGAACCAGGTGAAACATTTAAGACACCTTTGCAGTTCAAACTCTTCTCAGACTTTGGCTGCTGGGAGGATGGACAATGTTCCTCTCCTGAAGAGAGCAGACCAAGCAGAGCAGGGGAGACCAGCAGTCATGAGGTAATTTTCCTGTTTTTCCTGTTTTTCTTCCTTTCTGCTCTCTCCATTGACTTCTGGCCCTGAAGCCACCAAATCAAATAATTGGGTGGGACAAAACTGATGAAGCACCATGTGGCAAGGAGAGAAGTGTTGTTTTGCAGAACAAGGACATTGCACATACAACTGGTATCACAAAGAGAGGTAAGAGCACAGAAAGGTAGACAGACACATGCACCAGCTTCCCACAGTGACTGATGGATCTTATTTTTTTTCCATCTCACACATGAAGACCTATGTAACACCTAAGAAGTGTCTATCTGGGTTTTGGAGATGTCATTTATTATGTCTCATTTAGTCATGATCTCTTCCGTGACTCTGCAAAATATGTGTTGGTTTTATTTTAAATTTTCATGGCATTTCTTTCACAAAAACAAACAAACAAAAAAACCCCACAGCACACCACACCCTTGTTTTTCTGGTGTGTATTTGTAGAAAGACAGAGAAAAAAGCAATCAACAAAACTTATGCCTTATTCATTTTCTTAGTTTTCTCTTTGTGATTTGGATTTTGGATGTCTCTGGATGACCACTGCTAGGGAGCCCAGCAGAGACAAGACACCCTAACCTTCCCCCACTGCCATTATAAGACATACCTACTGCCATACCTCTTTCCTTCTTCAAGAAGATGACGTGAGACAGCAAAAATATTGAAAGCTCTGCAACTCTAGAACAAGTTCAAGTAGTTCCCACTGAAATCAGTGCTCTGTCTACATACAGATTGTCACTCACAGTTTTAAGAGCAAGACCAGCCAGCTTAAAATGAAAGGGCCAGAGTTTGGCATGTGAATGACAGTTTGGATTCAGGTTCATGCAAACCGGAGGCTGATTTGGCTCAGGAGAGTTGATGTGGGCTACTCCCTGCCTGGGAAATACAAGACTAAAAGAACCACTAGGTCCAAAAGAGCAAGGCTAAAAATAAACACATAATTAAATAATAATAACAACCATCTGAGGGCTACTTCACTCAGAAGAATATTTTCATCCCTGCTTTGCATGAGAACTGCAAGGAGGAGTTTAAGATAAGCCTCAGAAGGTGCAGGAATGGAGATGGCAGGCAATTCAGGGCAAACAGTCAATAAATGACAAAGAATTATTTGCAATTAAAAAACATCTATAAGCTGCTAAATTCCATTAACATTGCATGACTTATATAAAGTGACCCCTAATTGCATATTAAAGGACCTGTCTCTTTATGTTTTCATCTCACCACATAAAAAGTAATTAGGTGAGGAGCACACATTTCCTCATCCAGATGTGCCATGGCTAGGTGTGATTTCAGTGGGAACATTCACATACCTAAGGACAAGCAGCCACTGCCAGGCTACAGCCTAGTTCCTGCTCCAGGATGGACATGGACTTGCCAGCATGAGCAGAATGGGATTCTGTTCATCACCAGGGCGTGGACTTGGAGGGGGATATTTTTACAGGCTGCATGGAGAGGAATGCCCAGAGGAATTAAAGCTTTTTATCTTCTGGCTCTGGAGCTTGTGTTCAGAACTTCATGTGGCAGACAGGAGATGGTTCTGCCTGGAGTGAGAGTTTAAAAGCTTCAGAAGAAAAAGAAGGTCCATTGAGCCACATCAGCTATTTAAAAACCTAGAGAGAAGGTGTGCTGAAGGAGTGAGGGAGCATATAAATGTCAGAGGTGAGACTGGAAAAGCCCTTTTTTCCACTTAGGTTCAAGAGCCTCACTAAGGCACGTCAGTTACTGGTTGGGAAAAGGCTGCACAAATCATAGAGGAGGTGCTGGCAGTTTGCTTGTTGGAGCACAAGCTCTGCCAATGGCATCATTTGGATGTTTAAAGCCCTTGGCTCTAATTGTAGTATGGCCATGCTCGAATAAACAGTGCTAGGATTACAGTCGTTGCAGAAAATGGGATGGATTATGTCCCAGTCTGCCTAAGAGGGGAAGCTGGTTGTGGCTTGGCTGGGCCGAGAGCTGGCACAGAAAGCCTCTGACATCCTGACACCTCTCCACAATGATTTGCCTCAAGATGAGAGGGATGATGAGGTGCAAAGAGAGACACTATAGCAGACTGACACATTCCTTATGCAAATGCTCAATTTAAAGTCAGCTGCATGCAGCCTAAGCTGATGGGCTTGCAGCATGGTCAGGAGTCAGTTCTGTAGAGGGTGGGAAGTCCAGGGTGTCTGCTGTCCCCCAGAAAGAAGCAAGACTCCCGGGGACCAGGAATGGTTTCCACTTGGGCAAAGAAATCCAGCCTTCTGTCCCAGGCTGAGAGTCTGGCTAGAGCAGGACTCTGCTGCCAAGACACACAATTCTCACACCTCTCACCTTGTGGTAGTCATCCTCTTAAATACGGTGTTTAGTGAACCCCAGGTAGATGGTGGAATGCTATAACTTGTTGAGAGCAAGTTTTGAGTCTTTGGAAGAAACGCTCTGATTGCTGTTAATTATCCATCACTGAAGCCAAGCTTCTGTGCCTTGGATAGCTGGCTGCTGCATGGCAGATGTGAAGACAGTGTCAAAATGGGACAACAGGGTTAGAAGACAAGCAAATATCACCACTGTAATGAGAACTGGTATTTTGCCTGGCTAGTCCATTTTCTTTCATGCACAGAAAGATGAATTGTATGGAATGGCTCCCTGGAAAGCCAGTTCCTCACCTCTCTTATTAATACTGCAAGTCAAAAGTTAAACTGAGCAGACAAAACACTTGTAGGACTAATGCAATGTTGGAGCGACATCAAACCAAAAGGGCCTCCACCTCTGGCTCTCATTCCTCTTCCCTTTCTGGCCAGATGGAGCATTCCCTGTGCCCATGTGCTGGGGAGAAGTGAGGAAGCAACAATACTACGTCAGAAATTATGATGATGTCTCAAGAAGCAGGAAAGCTGGAGACCTCCAGAATTCAGACTTGGCTCATCCCAAAGGAAGGAAAATAACAGCACAACTGAACAGTAGTAGGAAAAAACTATTTTTTTCTATGGTCCTTGGAGCGAATTGAACACAAGTTTGAATTTATCTCCTGTCTCCAAGAAACTTCAGTCTTGCCTCAGAAGAAAAATAATCTGAGGAGATGAGTCCAAAATCATGGCTGCAGAAGATGCTCCATCCAAGACTGCTTTTTCCTTTCTTTTTCAAATGTTATGGTACTGCCTCCAATTTCTCCCTGGTGCATCTCCTAATATGGTCCTCTCACCCTGACACTGAGTAACAAATGCAGCTGTGACTTGTACACTAGATAATGAGATGCCAGGCACATGGAAAACCTGATGGGCAATGTTCTCAACTTCTCTGTTAATTACCAGTGTTTGCTTAGCAAATAGCTTTTAAAATGCCTCAGTGCACCAACTTTTCTGGGGCCACTTTGTATTTCCCAGATGTTCAGCTGTCAAAAGTCTGACAGATACCTTCCTCTGATTATTTTCCCTCTAACTGGCAGAAGCTTGGAAATGTTGATTTGACATTCCCTGCAGTTGATTCTGCAGACATCAGGTCAAACCTCTGAGATGCAAAAAGGTGCTTTCCAAAATGATAAAGGCAAGCAAGAAACCTGAATTTAGTGTGGAAATAGCACTCCTCCACCTCCTGGCTAGGCATGAAACCAATGTGAACAGCAGCGTAGAGAGATAGTGTCTGGTTGTACAGATATTAACCATGAGGCTCATCTGAGTGAATTCACCTAGCTCTAGCCCAAGAATTTAGAGAGAGCTGAGTCATCTCCAAGGCAGAGTTAATGTCTGACATATAGTTAGGTAGGACAACAGAGCAGAACTCCATTCAGGGCCCTGAAACTTCTTGTTTATGCCAGTGTCCCACACGCTGTCTATCAGAGTAGCCACTGGCTGGCACAGCCTAGGAGGGGCTTCCTTGTAGGGGGAAACGCTGATATTAGCAAGTGCTATTACTTCTTGCTTTGAGCTGCAACATGGAACTCAGGCCAAATTTGTGAATTTTCACTTTGATTCATTGAAAATTCAGCTTTATCATTAATTTAATGGTAAAATTAGATCAAACTATTTGAGGAAGATTTGAGACTAATGCATGAGGCTAAGGTCCAGGAAACCACCTGCTTAGAAAAATTCCATATAAGCTATTTAGTATCTCTGTCTGCAGCTCTGTTCTGGGTTCAATATATTTCTTGGGAGAGTCTTCTCTAACACATAGTGAAATAATTAGCATAAAGAAAACCTGAATACAGAATCCTTTCCTAGTTCTACTCCAATATCCATCATATTAGGAGAAATACACACTTACAGCCATCTTGCAGGGGTTAACACAGAACCCCTCTATTTGCAACATGTCTGAGCATTATGTAATGCAGAAGCTGTTTGAAAGGCTTAGATAAAATCTGGAAAAAGCAGAAGTTGAGGGAAAGAAATTAAACAGGGCCCACATGAAATCACTAGAAGATATCTGTAGCAGTTATCTTTTGCTGAAGTCTTGCATTGAATGAGCTTTGAGACACCTAAGAGACAATCTGCTTCCCACCATGTCTGATCTACAGGCTTTTTGTATTGGAGTCTGGCTGAAATTCATAAAAGAAACCTATATTTACCCAGAACAATTATAAAAGGAATGATTCCTGTTACCATGGAAGTTGACCTTCTACTTTAAGCAGGAAGGCTGTCAGACCATATAATTTTTGTTGTCAGCTACAACCCATCAAGCAGTGACTTTACCTTCCATACACTGTTAAAAAGAAAAGGATAATCCCTCTTATAAAGTTGAACTTTGATTTTAAAAATTCATGCATGTTGCCTTTATGTATAAGTCAACACTTCCATTTTCTGTCTGAACACCAGTACTTCTGCACTGAATGAAGCTTTCACATGCTATTAGCTATAGGAAACCAAAGTGTTTCATTGTTTCCTCTGCAGCTTCCTCAACAAAGTGGTTGAAGATCATCACAACTCAACACACTGTTGTATTTCAGTGCAAGCTCAATTAGCACTTGAAAGCAATTGTAAGCAGGTGCTCTCACAAACATCAGTGGTGAAGGAGCTACTCTATAAATTAACCTGCTAGTGAGAGATGCAAAAGTTTGTCAGTCAGTGTATATCTTGCTGGGTAAATATGAGATGGAAGATACCCAATCTCAGAGTAGGAAGGAAAGGAGGAGGTGGAGAAACTGTTGTCCCAGATGGCTGAGCTACCTTTTTTCACAGGACACTGGTGAAGAAGTCTTGAGATTTCTGCAGAGAGATTCTCACTGACTATTTGGGAATACTCAGTCCCACTGTGAGTGGTTTATCTAGATTTTAGTAGGCATACACTGACTGCCTTTACTGCATCTAAGCCAGCTGGATTTCTTCTTTGGACAGGTCAGCCCAGTTCCTTCCCAAACTCAGTAATTTCCTGATATACAGTTCAGAGAATAACGTTCATATCAGCTTTGGTCTTTCATAAAATTATCACAAGTTTAGTGATTTAAACACCCTAATAGGTGGTTTCAGATTTATTTTTTTTTTTTTTTAAAAAAGAAAAATCTCAGTCAAACCCAGTTTTGTTAATCTTATTTGAGTGTTAGCTGGGTAAAATATAAAAGGGAATTTTAAAAATCAATCTCTGTCTTCTGTAGTTAGTGCCTGGGGAACAAATCTTCAGCAAATATTCATAGCAATTAAACATTTATAGACATGCTGCTTAAGTTTACCTACAGATTTTGTTACCATGTTCCAGAACTAGCATGCAGGTGTCATTAGCCTACTCTGAAAACTCGTGCCCTGCACATCTTTAAAAATATCACATAGAAAATTCTTTCTAATCATGTAGCAGATGTGACAGAAATTTATATTGTCCAAATTTCCCATAATAAATAAGATTTCCTAACTTTTGTAATTTATAACAGCAAAATTTCTGTTGCCTTGAAAAAAAAAAAAACAAAAAACAAAACAAAACAGAATTTGGACCTCTGAAGGATTAGTGCAGCAAATGTGCAAGTCCTGCAAATTAACACTTCTCTAGGAAGAAGATTCCTAAAGCTATCTGATTTAGTGTTTGGTTCAAAAGAAAGCCACAGGTGAAACTGTTTCTGACTGGTAAAATACATTTAACTGAACCAATCTGTCATCTATGCATCCTGCTTTATCTAACCAGTCCCTCTCTTAGCTCTCATTGCCATGGTATCTGAACTTCTGCTGCTGGAGGTGTTATTCCAATTACTTCAGTGTAGCTGCTGACATGTAACTAAGAGCAAAATGTGAGCTTCTGTTAGGAAAATAATTCTCCAATGAGTTGCTCTCTCTTTGTCCACCAGCGCAGAGAGTGGCAGAGGGAAGGAGTGTTTCCAGAGCTCGCTCTCTGGGGTAGTGTCTCCTTTCTCTTTTACTGCCTGCATGTTGTCGTCACCACTGCGGCGGGGTCACAGAAGTTTGGCAGTCTCTCACCTGGAGCACATTTTGGTGCTGCATCTATTTATGAGAGTCGATACAAATCAAATACCTCCTGGGTACATTATCCACTGCTCAGCTGAATTTCTCGCTTCTCCTCTGCTGACCCAAATCTATGTAGGAGATGGAGAAAGCATTTTTCTTATGCATCCTGACTCCTAATTGAAATAGGAAAACTCCTGAGAAGGAGAGCTGTAAATATCCAGCAAGTCTGAAGGAACTACTGTTTTGTCACCACATACAAACTGCTTCTCGCTCAGCAGTTCTCTGGGATTTAGAATAGATTTCATGAGTGGCAAAATATTTCACCCAGCCATAGAATGAGAGACTTATAAACAACTTTGGAGACTGTTCCCAAGCTAAATCTTGGCTTCTAGCTTAAAAATTGGTATCTTGCTTAAGGGTACAATAATCAGCACTTTAAGCCTTTCACTGTGGACCGTCCTGTCCCACCAGTAGTTGCAGTTATTTGTCAAACTTGAAAGTAGCAGCTGGAAACCACCTCATTCCATTTCAGCTCTTACTTTCCAGAAGAAAATGAAACAACAAGGAGGTAACAGGACTAAAGAGCAGCCTCATCAGCTGCAATCAGAATTTCTCCTTGACTTGAGTCCCATCTGCTGTTGGACATGTTCTGCTGTCTTCCCCATGCTCAAACAGCACCCAAATACTTCATGTGAGGAGTGGCTCTGATCTGAGGAACATAGTTTGAGGCATCTTAAAATAACCTGACTGTGAAGACAAGACTTAAAGGTGCTGAAGCTCTGTGTCAAGCAATCACCACAACTTATCAACCTCAGATATACACCAAAAAAAAAAAAAAATAAAAAAAAGGTTGTTAAATCACTTAAAGGAACATGATCCAGCAGAGTTCCTTACAACAGGGACTTCAACCCCAGTTCAGCCCACTAACACCTCACCTGGATGTTGCTAAGGTGACCCATATGAATCCTGTAAGAAATCCAGTACTTCTCACTTTTTTTTGATCCTAGGATGCTTCCAGTCCCAGGGCCCAGTGGTGGGGAAGTGTCCTGCACTTGTTACACCAGGGAGCAGTGCCTTTTTGCTTGCTAAATGAGTTTTCATAAGCTTCTCTAGCAGGCATCGATTCTTTATTGATGGGGTCCAATGGTGGAATTAGCTTTCCTCTAAAAATGAGTGCTCCCTCTGGGACATGCTGGTTTTGGCCAGGATAGAGTTAATTTTCTTCATAGTGGCTCATATGGGGTGTGTTTTGGATTTGTGCTGGGATAACACAACACAACACAGGGATGTTTCCATCCCTGCGGAGCAGGACTCACACAGAGTAAAGGCTTTTCCTGCTCCTCACCCCGCCCCACCAGCGAGCAGGCTGGGGGGAACAAGAAGCTGGGAGGGGACTCAGCTGGGACAGCTGACCCAAACTGGCCACAGGGCTACCCCACACCATGAGACATCATGCTCAGCGTATAAAGCTGGGGAAGAAGGAGGAAATCAGGGGGACGTTCAGAGTGATGGCATTTGTCTTCTCAAGTCACCCTCACACGTGCTGGAGCCCGGCTGTCCTGGGCAGGGCTGAACGTGCTGCCCTTGAAGTGGTGAATGAATTCCTTGGTTTGCTTTGCTTGTGTGCAGCTTCTCCTTTACCTATTAAACCGTCTCTATCTCAACCCGTGAGTTTTCTGACTTTTACTCTATTGATTCTCTTCCCCATCCCACCAGGGAGGAGCAAGGGGCTGAGTTGCTGGCTGGGTTTACACCATGACATGGGGGGCTGGGGGGCCAGAGGGGTGTTGGGCTTTTATTTGAGGTTTTTTGTTTTGTTTTTTTTTTAACAAAAGTTTTTTCCTTCTCTCTTCAGGTTACAATGCCAAATGCCAAACCAGCACTAAGTCCACATACATGCCCACACACACGCACATTGGTCATCTATGTCTAGGACTGAGGTCCACCTATGGGATACCACTTGCACAGCTTTCCAGTCAGAGTCTCAGCAGAACAGCAAGATCTGTTTATGCATGGGGGTAGGACTCAGCCTGGTCACTGGGAGCTGTCTGGACAGTACCAGGGAAGAGGATGATCATACATCCTGCTGATTTGCAATCCGTCTCTGCCCGTCCCACATCCAGGCTGAGTGCCCTCTTTAGGGAAGCACCTGTCAATAGCCCCGTGTCATAAACCCTCATACAACATGTTAATGTAACATTTATTCTGCTGACAGCATGAGCTGTGTTTTCAAAGCCTCAAGCCATAACCATGCTCATCAGAACTTCTGCTCTGAGACCAGCACTGAGGAAGGGAGCCAGCAAACACCACTGATATTCCATGGCTGCTTGTTACAGTTACATCCCACTTGCTGCAGTGTCTCACTTAAACATGACTCCTTCTGCTGAGCAGTAAAGTATCTACAGCAGAGCCCGTTCTGCTTAATGTACTAACTGAAAAACAAACTGCTTGAAGCTTTGTAGATCATCACAATCAGTAGAAAGGATTAGCTGATGATTTTGTGAATGAGATGGATTAGGAGATGTGCTGGAATACAGCTTTACTGGCATACACGAGGCTGGCACTTCAGAATCACACATTTTTACTTTCTTTCTATTATTAAAAAACAAACAAACAAACAAACAAACAAACAAACAACTTAGAACATATAAGGGCTAAATCCTGATTTTGTCAGAGGTAGCAGCAGATGTTCCTTCACCTGAACTCTCTCCTGGTATGGCACAGCCTGCCCTGACCAGTACAACACCGTGCTGATACTCACTTTGCTGATGAGAGCAGTGTTAGCAATTAAAACTCATTGTGTATTAAAGGAAACAGCAAGATCCATCCCAAAACCTCCCAGCATACAAAGCTCTTGAGATATGTTGAGGCTAACTGAAACATTTTGATTCACTAACGCCTCTCTCCAACGGCTGTCAGAAAAGTGGAAAGGTGAACAAACTGCCAGGATTTGTGTACCACTGACTCTGTGGAGGCATTTCATCTCTATACACTGCTGTCTCAAACCATCTCCTGGAGCATAAGCACCAGTATTGGGTATGACTTTCAGAGCCATGTTCAAATTGATGAAGAGTCATTTACTTCACAAGCCTGATGAACAAATAGCATCTCTCCCAGGACTGTGGGGTTTTGCTGTCCAGACAGTGATGGTTTACACACACATCAGGCAAGGTTCAGCTTACTGAAGGAAGGTGCTTGTTCTATTAAAGGAGTTGCTACCAGAACAACCTTTAACATACAAAGGTCAAACATCTCTCCGAGCACAGGTATGAAGCTTCTTAGATAAAGAATGAGCAGGAAAAAGTGACAAAATCTTCTAAGAAGAATCTATGAAACCAAAGTGAGGGATCAAGGGTTTTGCTGATCAGAATCTTTCTCAACAGCCTTCTTTTTGGTTAAAAATAAGTGTATTTGACCTTGAAACCCTTCTTAAGAATGTTTCTCCTTTGAGAAGTCATCTTCAAATTAACAAGTGCTGAAGCTTTAGTGTTCTGTAGTAACACCCCCACCACCACCTCCACTCCCCAAATGTAATTAAATTCATATTAAAATCTTTAAACAGCTGAACGTGAAATCATATATTTTGGGTTATTTCTACAATTCCTTTGGCAGCTCTGAACGTGTGGGCTGGTTTAGTGTTTAAACTATTAAGATTTAACTTTTTTTCCAAAATAGGGAGAAGTGTGAATCTAAAGGCATTACAGACCTGCAAAGATTTCAGGGTCATCACCACGGGACTGTGAATACAAACGGAACAGGTCCACTGTCACTTCAAACATGCTTATCCTGTCAGTTAATTCAGCCTCCTCCAGGCTATCAGGGTGAAACATGCTGGTGTCTCTCCATAGACTGTCACCTGCCTTGTCCTGTGTTGAGTCCTACCACCGAGTCAAGAAGCTGACAAAGACAGGTTAAACAATGGCCACCGTAACTCTGACTTACTTTGCCGTGAGGCCTTGAGAGCAACTTCAGACAGGTGAGTTGTCCTCTGGCACTTCAGGAAGGGTGGTAACCACCTAGAAAAGGCTTAAAAAAAACCCCAAACACTTTAGCAAGAGGTATGAAGAAAGGACTGTTAGCTGTGCCTGACTTCTCATATCATTTATCTGGGTCACACTTTGTTTTTCCATTTCCTTGTGCAGACTTTGTGGTTACGTTCACATCTTATTTCCCTGGAAAAACAGTGGGCTCCTGTTTTCCCTGGGCTGCATAATTCACACTGCCACCGAAGGAGCAGGGCATCCTTCCCATCAATAAGCAGGAGACCCCAGACCCTGAATCCTGCTTTATTTTGCAATGATACACTACAGAAAGCAGACTTGGATGGAACCTGTCACTACAACTTTCTACATTTTCTTTTTTTTTTCTTTTTTTCCTTGGGAACTAAGGAGATAAGAAACTTTTCTTTCGGGTAAGTTGTGGGTGTTTTTCTGACAGCCTGTGTCTTGTACATTTGTACCACACTTAAGGTAGATAAAAGTACAAATATTTTGCATAATTACATGGATGTTAACATTCACAGTGCCTGTGGCATCAGTTCTAATTTAGTAAAGTGAATCAGTTCCTTTCCCTAACAATTCATCAGTGCTGTGCCAAACAGAAAGGCTGCATCGTGCTTGGCTGTTACCACACATGCACATTAGCAATTCTAATTGCAAAACTCCTTTAAGTGTTACTCTGCTGGAAAAAAAATCAACTTTTTTTTAAAAAAAATAGAAGTTTCTCCTCAGATTTCGGCTTTGACATAATACAGGCAGAAATTTCAACAGCAGAATCAAGTTATAACCATGGGTGACAGTGTAAGAGTTGCCATATTTTTCTCTCCACACCGTTGCCCTGTCTCATTGGTCTGTTTTACCTGGTCACAGATGGTACATGCTGTTAATCTGGATGCCATTAGCACAGCAAGGACATGCTAGCAGAGCAGAAAGTGGCTTACAGATATTTCACCTCAAAAATTAATTGAGCCAGAGAACAAGTTTCTAGAAAGTAGTGTCCTAGAAAGCAGTGAAGGAAATCCTTGAAAGTAGCAGGAAAACACCTAGAAAGGAGTAGGAGAATTCCTAGAAAGCACAGAGCAGCTCCTTCAGAGCACCACCCAAATTTCTGGAGAGCAACTGATGAAGTCTTTCAACACAGAAGACAATTTCTAGAAAGCAGTAGGTAAATACTTAAAGGGTATGGCATGAATTCCTAGGAATCTAAGGGTAAATACCTGGAAAGTATCATGTAAATTCTTAAAAAATGGTGGGATAATTTCAAGAAAGAGACAGTGAAATTCCTGAAAAAAGCAGACAAAATGAATTTAATTAATTAATTTAGTTTTATAGAAAAAAAAAAAAAACTAAATTGAAAAGCACCAACTTAAATCCTAGAAAATTCCTAAAAAGCAACAGGAAAATTCCTAGGAAAGAGAAGGGAAATCCCTTCTTTTTTCCAAAAGAAAACTTTGGGAGAAACTGCAAAAAGGAACAGAAATTTTCCTAGAAAGCACATGTTGAAATGCTGTAAGAAAATTGTTTACAAAGTTAACAACAACAAAATCTTCCTGAAAAGCAGCTAGAAAAATTAGGTAGAAGTAGGAAATTGCCTAGAAAGAACCAGGAAACTTCCTAGACATACTCTATCCCAAGGAATGGCTGGATAACACTACATGAATTCCTAGGAGGACTCTAGATTGAGGTATTCCTGGAAAACCAGGGAAATTGCCTCAAATCTTCTAACCCAAGAATTCCTGGAAAGCAACTGTTATATTCTTAGAAAGCCATGGGTAGTTCCTAGAAAAGCCTTGGATGGGGGGATTTCTGGAAAGCTGTAGGGAATTCCTAGAAAAGTTCTAGATTGAGGCATTGCTGGAAATCCGTGGGAGGATTTAGAGAGAGGGTCTAGATTGGGACCTTCCACACAAGCCACGGGAAATCCATAGTCCATTTTCCTTGGAGGCATTTCTCTTCAGGTATAGCACCACCTTTTTTTGCCATTATGTTACAGCCACCTGACCACCGTGGTGAGGAAGCAGCCAGAGCAAAGGATGTGATTCCCTGGGACACACCAACACCTCAGCTGTGTAAGGACAGTCATCCTGGAGGAGCAAAGAGCAGCTGACACAGGCCCTGCTGGTACCCGCTGAATATTTGCAAATTTTGTGCTGAAAAGCATAGGGAAAGTGGAATCCTTATAAACAGCCTTTTGGGGAAGGAGAGTGCAGAGCTGTCTGAGAGGCTTTTGTTACCACTTATATTAAATTAATTCAAGAAGCCTTTACTGGAGCTCAAGTAGAAGAGAAAAGACCCGGTCACTCATCAGAACTTATCCTTTATGGAGAGCTGGTCTTATCCCTAATGAGGTCTCACTGTCGTGCAGCTAAACAAATTCCATAAAAGCTTTGGCAGAGGAGAGACAGCGTGAGCAGGAGCTCCCACCCCAGGGTGCTGAGTTGCCGCATGACCTAATTATGCCACTAATTAAAAAGGATGCATGGCCAGGCATCCTGGGAATCAGACAGGTTACTGCTGTGGGTGCAGAAAATGCTGATCTCTTCCCTCTCTTATTCTGCTCCTGTGTTGGTGGCTCTGTTCTCTCCTTTGTATTTTTTTGTTCTTCTTTCCTTGTGAAAACTTTTCGCTGAAGTGCAGGTGGTAGTGTGGTGAGGGTGGCTTGATGGCACCAGTATGCCTGAAGACACACAGGATCTGACTTGAGCCTGATGCAATTTAAAACAGTCTTGAAGTAGGCTCTATGGGTCATCTGGGAGCTGTTAGGAAACAGCTATGGTCTGGTCACACCAGTTTTCCCTTCAAATTGCCTTCTGCCACATCTGGCCATTACAATCAACTCCTTAACCTTGATGATTTCTCTGATTCTAGCAGAATGTCTGAGTTGCTGATGAAGAAAGTGTTTGACACTGTACAAAAAGCCCAAAGATTTGTGCCTGTCGGGTCCTGAGCAAATCTGATGACTGCTACAGACATCAGCAAGGAAGGAGGGAGGTGCTCATCCCATCAAGCCAACAGGCAGAACCTGCCCTCTGCCACCACTCTACTACCCTTTCTCTGCTCAATTGCTGCACATGGCTTTGATTTTATGCTTCCAATGTTATACTTTGTGGCTAGGTGTTTGGTTTATGCAGGGGGGAAGTGTGTCTATATTCACATATAAATTGAAAATGTATTAAAGCTGTCAGTTATCCTGGTTTATGTACATATTTTACTTCTGCTTCATATTCAGCTCTTTCACAGCCACAATATTTTGTGTTCTTTATATGAAAATTAATAAAAAAATTGGATCATCATGAAAGATTTCATTTCCTTAAGCTAGCAGTGGTGAGAAAAAAATTCCATCTGCTTTATGTCACCTCAGTTTCAATCAGTCAAAAGTAAATTTCCATCAGCTCAGTCCATATACTTTTCCTCTCTGTTTACTCTTCCTCTACTGGAAGGAATCAAGCTAAACTGCAGGAAGATTTTTATGGACTTTTTAGATTAGTGCACATGATGTTGCACACAGGCAAGAAATACATCTGGCTAGTATCCTCCTGCCACCTGCCCAGAGTAGCCATGGACTGGCGTTTCACATGCCTTATTTCCCATTTGGCTTTATGTAGCTTCTATTTACAGCCTTTTAAATTTACTTATACTTTTTCCCTTTGATTAAAAAAAAACTGTTCTGCCCACTGTTGTGAATTACAGGTTATAACTGGGTCAGCTCTTAACCTATCCTTGGATAAAACCCCTAAATATCTCCACTTCTTCAGCCCTGCACAATTATGTCTTCAAGTTTTATTGCTTGTTTTTGAAGCTGCTATGATCTGATGGACAGTTTGAGGCATGTAGAACTGGTCCAAACACTGTGTTCCCTTCCTGACTTATTTGGGATGGTGGGAAGGGGTTCTACCACTTCTTTCCTGTCTGAGCACTCGCTGATAATTCCATTTGCTCACTAACGACTACTGGTTTCCTCCCTTCCACTACCCCAGCAGAGTTCACAAGGAAAAACACATCTTCATCTGGATTTTAAGAAATGGAAGAAAACAGGTTGCCCATATTCTGCCAGGAAAACCTGACCTTGACCATCCTATCAACGTCACCCACATGATGGGTCCTGGGGATGTTCTGTGAAGCACCCCCAGCACATCAAACTGGAAGAGAGGATGCATCACCGTGGTACTAAGAGGGCTAATTCTCATTATGTCCTTGGGGAAGTTAGGATAGACCTGCTGGCACATATTTTGGGGGACTGGAGCTGTGGAGAGCTGCTCCTCCAAGCCAGGGTGCAGAGGATGAACATTAAACATGAAGGGGTCCCCAGCATGGAGCCCTAAGTGCCAGACTGCTGCTGCTCAGTGTCAGCTGCAAGGCCAGATGTGAAGTCCAAGCCAGCCAAGCACACATGGTGTTTGTGCAAACACCGTGGAATTCATCTGCTTTTTTCTGCCCAAAGCTCACTGCTTTTGCCAAAAAGACTTTTCTGATTCCTTTCTGTGCCTCTCCCCCCAGTAGCCATTACATGCAAGTTATTTGCTCTCAGTAATTGAGAAGGGATGGGCAGGGCAAGCAAGTCACTCACATTTTGTTCAAAATCCTTTTTGTGCCCTTCTGGTTTAGTTAAATTTGGTCCAGCTTTTCTGCTGCCCTTTGAACCATAGCAAATAACTCATCACTTCAAATTTGGGACGGTTAAAAGAAAAGGAACAGTAGTGCCACCTGCAGCAGAAAGACTAAAATGTAGGTCTCCTCCAGCTTCAGGGATCTGGGTCTGCAGGCTGAATATCAAGCAGAAATTTTTGTTTGGTCCATATATAGGTCTAACTTTCAGGGAAACTATCCAGTGCAAAGGACAGCAAACCAGTGCCTTTTAAACGTAGGGACCTCTGCATTGTCATTTTCCTAACCCACTGCCTGAATGAAGGCAGACTGTGATGCTTGCAGGAAATTCACAGTGAGCTCCAGCCAGCTGTGTGCACACAGATGTTGGACAGTGGCTTTGCCAGGGCCCAGCTGTGCTTGGGTAGGCAGCATGCTGCAGCCAGACTGGCCCTGGCAGCCCATGAGTGAGCAGAGTCAAGGGGCCTCCATCCCTGCAGCTGGATCATTCCTTCCTCCAGCAGCTCTGGGGAAGTGATGGGCTGTTGGTGATACTGTGAGGGTCATGACTTCTGAATAATTCCACAATGGAGTGAAAATAAGCATGACAATGAGCAAACCTTCCCACAATACTTTCCATTGGCAGCCCCCTCCTCGCTGGAGACCTCCACTGATCACATCTTTTTGTCCCTTTAAGTCCCAGGTGGCTTTTTTACCATTAAGGTTGTCTGATTGCCCAGCCAGAGAAGGGCTAAGATTAAGACCCAGCACTGCTCCTCCCATACTGGCCTGTAGGACTGTAACTTCTGCCCAGGGCTTTCAGAAGAATAAGTAGTGATTGCACTTGGAGCTGCTACTGCCTTCAGTCTCTGTTTAATATCAATTTGCTAATGTTAATCTTTCTAATTTAGTGAAAATAGACTTACACAGTAATGCCTTAGTTACATTTTTCAATCAATCAGCAGACAATTAACGGACAATTACAATTATACTCTGTAGTCATAGGTAGCACAGAACAACAAGTACAGCACAGCCTCAATGAGAAAAGATACCAGTCTGGTTAGATTTTACATACACACAAATGTAATCTTTTTTTTTCTGAAGTGTAACAGTGCAGAGCACTTCAAAGTTGCACAACGTGTCTCAGCCAGTCCATCTTTAAGATGGTCACAGAGAAAATCCACATGTGCTATTACACAAGATTTCCACAATAGTCCATGGGGTTCACCCCAGCCCCAGCATCTGATCACAAACCTCCTACACTGGTCCTCAGGGACAGATTTCCACCAGCACTGGGGCCACAAGCAACTGCTCTCTAAAGGCACAACTCACTTTTATCTACAAGTCAGCATAAATCCCATTGCCCAATTTGGGAAAGATTGGGCAGCTCTCATAGAGCATCTCCATAGAGCAAAAAGCCCTTGGGATGTGGCATAAAGGAGTACACAGAGCAAGGTCTTCTGGGAGGAGGATGCTCTGATCAAGTCATGCAGGCAGGATTAGGGGCATATTCATGGAAAGGGTATGCCAATTAACTGCCAAAAAAAGCAACAGTAAGTTTCTGTAAAACATCTTCTATCAGAAAAATCCCATTTTATTAAAGTTCAGAGCTTCTGTGGACATTTGCTAACTAATGATTTTTCATTAAAGAAAAACACAGGCCATCCCATAAACATCTTTGTAACATCTGTCTCATGTTCTGAAAATGTCAAGATGGAGCACGTCAACCCCTTCAGCAGCAGCATGGTATATAGCTCCTCATTCCAGTATTTATTTTGCTTAATGGAAAAGATCAAATGTTTCAAATGACCAGCTAAAAAAACATAAGCAAAAAATATAGCTTTGTGGAACATGAACCTTGCTCTTTATAGCTCATTTTGCAATAGGAACAAGCATTCCAAAAACATCATTTCCCATGTTTGACAATCACAATTTAGCCCATGGACACAAATCTTGTCTAATGACCAGTCTAGTTCAGGTTCATCGAAGAAGACCCAAACAGACTGAAGTCTTTACGAACTCACTGAGGTCAATAATGTAATGCTTGCTTACCCTTATCTGGGAGATCAGGTCAAAAACAGGGAACCCAAGATAATATCAAGTCTATTTTTTCTTTTATTGCAGGATCTAATACACCAGCATTTCATGAGTGATGGCAGAACAAGTTATCAAAAGTCTCCTTCTGCTTGTTCCAGTGATCTTATAGTTAGAAAACCTTCCATAACAGACAACAACAACAACAAAAACCTACTGCAAACAAAGCTATTTTTTACTTTTTTTCTCCTGAAAGGATCAGAAGAATCCATCCAGATTATGGATCTTTTTTACAAACTGGAGGACATGGGGTATACAGCTGGGTGCCTAAGATGACCCTTTAAGTATTTAACTTGCCTTTCAAGCATGTGTATGGCCTTAAATGTGCCTTCCTCAGAAGTGATTCAAATAGAAAGCTGCTGTGCCTACTTCACACAGTTGCAGAAGGGAAGACAGGAAAAAAATACCTTAAGTGTTGCAGAAAAGTAAATACGAGTATGCCAGTGGAATGAAAAACCAACACTGAAATCACTGCAGATTAGTGGAGCATATCTGCAAAGCTGCTTTTTCTCTGAAAACTTGTAAGCAAGCTTAAGAATACCAGCTAGGTTGGAACAGGCATGTGAATCCTGCTCCATGCTGGCTCCTCCCAGAAAGGAGGTCTGTGCCAGCAGGAGGTTAAGTCTATTGGCAAGTATATATATATATGCACTTGCAAATATATTCACAGATCTTTTCATATTTCTTGTTCTTGTGTTGTAGCACACAGAGATTGTCATGGGAGCCTGTAAAAGACCTAATTCCCTCTGCCACAAAACCAGAAATCTGGCATAAAAGAAAGCATAAGATTGGTTTGCTCTTCTGTTTATGAGCAGCATCATGAGTGGGAAGCTCTTGGCTGATAAGCAAGTAGACATAACTCTAATCCTGTAAAGAGAGAATATAACTGTTTGCACTTGCTGCTCCAAGTCCAGTTCAATCACCATGACTTCCCATTGAGCAATACTTTACTCCAGTATCAATGACTCAGTTAAATCTGCAAAACAGGCAGGATCTGGCCCTACACAGGGTTGAAGAAGAAACACTGGGATGGGTCTGGCAGCCTCCTGTTGGAGTCCATTCCCTCTCCTTCCTCACTGAGTGTAAACTGCTGGAAGACCAGTATTGTTTAGGTACACGTTGGTGCCCTGGGTTGGCATACAGAGCCCCATGCTCTGCACTTCAGCAGCCTGAAGTTGATTGCAGCACTGAACCCTGGCTGCTTCCCGGACTCATTAAAGAGGGTTCCTGGACCCAAGAGTGCTCATGAATTATTCACAAAGATAAGTGGGTTCCGGAGCAAACAAACAGAGGCATAAATAAGAGACCTTGAGCAAAGGCACTCCATCACCTGGGGAGAGGTCACTGCAGGCTCTGTGTCCTTTCTGCACGGATATTAAAACTATTTAAAAGGAATATATAATGCCTTCCCCACCAGTCTCCTTCACTTCTTATGTTGACAGTTTTCCTCCCAGCAAGGTAACCTGCAGAAAAGAGGAGCTTTCCATTTGCTGACTGCAGCAACATGAAACAACAATGCTCTCTTAGGAGCAAAAACCGTGGAGTTTTATATCTGCAATCCATAAGTGACTGTTTTTTTAAATCTAAAATAAAGTCTTCAATTAGTACTAATTTAGTTACTTCCCTAGAACTAAGATGCAAGTTTGCTATAAATCTTTCAAATGCTCCTGAAAAAAAATTAATGCTATTGTTTTTCCCATGTAAGCCATCATTCTCAACTGAGTTGTTATGATGTGGATGTAATCCAAGAAGTCAATGCTGCTCTTTCGAGGGATGGCCAAGCATTCATTTATCTTTTGTTATAGTAGTAGAAGACAGTGGAAAAGTAGGCAGAACAGATGTGCTTATTTTGTACTTTGCTGCCAGAAAAAGGCAAACTCATCTCTCTGACTTTAAGGTTATTTTGTGCTGCTTTCAGTGTCTTTGTTTTGAGCAAAGTTATTAGACAGATCAGTGGCACAGCCAGAAATATCAGAAAAATAACTCCCTCATGGTCCCTCTCTTTCTTCTTGTTATTCATGCATTTTTCTTGGTCTCCTTTAGCTTCCATGATGCTGAAATGCCACCCTCTGCACAAATTAAATAGTTACACCCTGGAGCTGATGGTTGAATTATTTCACGATGAAGAGATTTAAATGAAGTAAAATGTATCGGTGGTTATTATTCTGAACACAAGGGGGCTGGTTCCTGAATTTTCAATTACATGTAAGTGGGGAATCAGATTAATCAGGAATTGGATGAAGTGGAAGGCTCCTTATCAGAAAATTTCTTGTAAAGTTCCCCTGTGAGTCAAACCTGAAGACTGAAGAAACAGTTGCACTTGGCTTACCCAAAATCAAAGTTTGTGTCTGTCTAGTGTAGTCCACCTGCAGCATTGGCTGTTGGACACATCACAAAAGCGTGTCACCAAGTGGCCAAAGATTTTTAAGGAGCTGCTGGCCCCTCATTTTCTCCCTTATCATCTTTTCTGTCATTTCTGTGTTATCCCCTATCCTGCCCTACACAATATAAACCAAAAGTCACTGCCTTTCCTTTCATACATTCATTTTTTCTTCCCTGGCAGAGTCAAGGAAGAAAATATGTCTGAACCACCATTATCTTACTTTCTCCTCTGTCCTGTATGTGACATAATCAACATGTGTGTATGGACAACACACAGCACTGCTTTCCTCCTGACCCAATGTGTGTGGTATCACCAGTGTGGGCTGGTACCTGTCACCTCTGGCAGGCCTGAGACGAAGACTATATCCTCCAAGGAGGATGGTCCCCAGCCCTTTCCTTGCTGTTATGATTTAGTGTTTATGAGCAAGTCACTCCTGTGATCACTCAGCAGATATTTCTCCACTCCCCATGGGCACTCTCCTCTAATGTGTTAGCAGCTGTTGTTGCATTAAAGTCTTCTGCATTGCATGAGCCAATACAGCCTCCTTGTCCTCACAACTGTCAAGCAAGGGAGTGACAACATCTGGATACTTCAGAGAAAGGTACAAAACCTCCTCGGTACTCAATTGCTGGGTAACCTGCTTGCAGGGAGCTTTCCTCCTCAACCTACCAAAAAGTTAAGTTAAATCTACCTTCACTATCCCAGCAATGTGCACTGAAATGCCAGCTCTGCAATTACAAAGGGAGGTCTGAGGGGGTTCTGTTGCCTAATGTTCCTTAAACTGAACTGAAAGGGCAATGAAGGAACGCTGTGACAAAACCCTGATAACGTGTTCCCATGTTCTTGGTGTTCTTGCTGCAGGTATTTCTCACAGCAATCTAAATATTAAATGCTTCAGTGGCCTGTTCCCAAGAGAAGGTCAGTTCCAGAGGGGAATAGAGACACTGAATTCATCCTATCAATGTTTTATAACACATGAAAAATTTGCAAATATAAGTCCCACACATAGCTTCTGAAACTATATTGCCTTCATTCTCTGTGTCCAGAAACTATATATTATTTTTGCAGAAAGTGCCTTTAAACAGAAAACTGTATTTTTTGTCCTTGCTTGGAGGTCACTAAAACCATGAAATTCACCCAGCTTCAAGAATCTCCCAAATCTCCTATGATTTAAGGGCTAAATAATACTATCTTTATTCAGCAG